>NC_137026.1:5592274-5818147 GCF_032717465.1 Coenobita brevimanus | reverse complement strand
TTCTTATTCCTATATACTGCCTCTACCTAACTTAAGTATTCTTTATTGTATTTCGTCCTTATTCTAACCATCTTCATTTTCACACCATTCATTTCTTGCATCTTTTTTTTCCATCTCCTTTACGTCCATTTGTATTCCTTCCTTCCCTTCTTGTTTCCCATGTCATGTATCTGCTGAACTTTTTTTTTTTCTGTGTTTCATTAATATCTTCCTACGTTGATGCTGTTCATCGTGTTTCCTTTTCATGTGTATCAAATTACTTATTAGTTTCCTCCTTCATTTCTCTCCTGATTCTCTTCCTTGTATTATCATATCCTAGATCTACCCAAAGTTTTACTCATATCGTTATTTCATATAATAGTCAACTTTCCTTATCTTGCCTTCGATGATCATATTTCACTTTCACCCCACACATTCCTTGCGTCACTTCAACACCCTCTCGTACCCTTATATCCCATAAATACCTTCCTGTCTTACGAGCTTCAGTTTTCAATAATTTTATTTACCTTCTGCACTTTCAGTCATCACCATCTCCACAGCTCCCTTCATTACCCCTTCTATTACCTCCTTCTGTTTTATAAATTCCACCTTCCCATGTGTGTATGTTCATCTTCATTCTCACTTTCAGCTGTCATTGATTTTAAAGTCCTTTTTTTATGCCTTTATCTTTCGAGGGCTGCGTTTAAGCCTTATAATATTCCTCTTGTTATCTCTCTTCTCTGTCTTTGGTACTTTATCAAATTCAAATGGCATTAAACCTTTCAGTTCATAACCTTGTCTCCGTATTTTTATGATTCTCTCTCTCTCTCTCTCTCTCGCTATATATTTTTTCTACCTATCTAACTTTTTTTCATCATTCCTTCTTCTCTGTATTTGAATCATTGCAGTACGTTGCCTGTCTGCCTGTCTTCTATCGTATTCTCGTTTTCCCCCTTCTTCTCTGCTTCCCCTTCTTCCTCCCTCTATCCATCCTTCACTTCCTCTGCCTCCCTCCTTCTCTTCCCCTCACCCAGCTCCTCACCAGAAGCCATTGGGGTAAAATAACGTCCTCTTAACTTTGCCAGCGACTGAGGGAATCGTTGGCAGTGGCAGATTTGACGACGAATCTGATTACCACCCAGAATGGCAGGGAAGGTGATGTTCTCGCCCAGGCCCTGATTGTCCTGATTGTGGCGTGATGTTCTCGCCCAGGCCTGATTGTCCTGATTGTGGCATTGATGTTCTCGCCCAGGCCTGATGGTCCTGATTGTGGCATTGATGTTCTCGCCCAGGCCTGATTGTCCTGATTGTGGCATTGATGTTCTCGCCCAAGCCTGATTGTCCTGATTGTGGCATTGATGTTCTCGCCCAGGCCTGATTGTTGTCCTGATTGTGGCAGTGATGTTCTCGCCCAAGCCTGATTGTCCTGATTGTGGCATTGATGTTCTCGCCAAAGCCTGATTGATGTGATCGTGGCATTACCCTAAGTGCTTCTTTAGTAGGAGCTTTGTGGCCAAGTCTGATTGTTGTGGGCTGCTCTGATGGCCTACTGTACCTCTGATCCTCGTTAAGGTCCTTGTGTGACTCTGGCTGTCGTGTCCGTGCCTGATTGTCGCCAGCGTCGGTGATGGCCTTGGGCACCTCCGACACTGT
The DNA here is from genome assembly GCF_032717465.1 of Coenobita brevimanus. Taxonomy (NCBI): domain Eukaryota; kingdom Metazoa; phylum Arthropoda; class Malacostraca; order Decapoda; family Coenobitidae; genus Coenobita; species Coenobita brevimanus. Next base: position 5,816,515 of record NC_137026.1, on the reverse strand, counting down.
GATTGCTATTGGCGATCGACTTCAGTTTTCCACTTGGTCTGACATTTGGCCAGGACTTTTTTGCCCCTACTCCTTACTACCCTCCCTCCCTCCCTGTCTTTTCCTCCTTCCTCACTCCACTCTCTCCATTAGCTCATCCCACATCCTTCCTCTTCTCTTTTACTCTCCCTCCCCCTTCCCACTTCCCTCCCTCAGTTACACTTTTCTATGTCTCCCTTCTGTCCACATCTTATCTCTACCTTTCCCTTCTCCCCTTCTCATCTTCCCTCATTCTTTAGCTCACCCGTCTTCCCTATTATCTTTCCCTCCATTATCCATCACCTTTAGTTACCTCCCTCGTCCCCTCCTTCCCCTCGTCTATCCTCACCTCTCGTCCCCTCCTTGTACCCTTTACCCTCCTTCCATCCCGACGCTCGTATTATCCTTCCTCCTCCGCCATCATCTCGTCTCTGCATTTCTTATTTACATTTCCCACACTTCCCACCTCCCTTCTCTGTCAACCTGGTGCGGACAGAATGGGAGAGGAAGAACGTTGTTAGGAGAGATGGAGGAGGACAGGGTGATCGCTGTGGGGAGAGAGAAAAAGAGAAAAGAATAGGAAAAGGTTGTGAGAGGAAGGAAAAGAGGAGAGAATGCGGCAGAGAGAAGGGAGGAAAGAAAAATGGGGGAAGAAAAGGTGGAGTGGGTTGGGAGAGGAAGAGGATAATGGAGGATGGGGAGCTGGGAGAAAGAGTTGAGAAAGGGGAGGGGAATGGAGAGATACAGTAAGAAGTGAGGAAGGAGGGACAGAGAATCGGGAGAAGGAAAATAGAGTGAAGGAAAAAAGAGGGGAAGAGAGATGGAAGTGAAGATGGTTTATTGGGAGGAGGAGGGGTGAGGGGAGGTGGTGGGCGGGTCTCTAACCAAACAGGCAGATTCATGTAACCTTTCCCCATACCATCTCGTCAGATTTTGTCACCTGTCCTTAGAGGTTGGATGGCATGGGAATTTTTCTGTGATTGGTGTAGCACTGAATCGTTGTTATATTTACCTAAACCCTCTACCTGTGAAAGTATCTGCTAGGTATTTTATTCCTAATAATATCAGAACATATTTACCCCTGGGCTCCAGAGAAAGCTTATGGTATCACAGTCTGAGAAACTGTTTGTGCCGCATCCCACGTGCTCCAAGATGTGTTTTTTGGCAACACAGCTGGCAACATGTTCGGGAATATGTTTTCAGCAGTATTTGGACAGATGGATGCAAACATATTTCAGTGCAGCTTCGAACACTGGCAGCAGAGTGTGATGGGATAGGCTAAGTGTGTCCATACCAGGCAGCTGAGACTTATCATGATGTTGCCAACATGATCTGGACGCTGCTGCTCCCAACATGTTTGCAGTTTGTTCGTTACTGTGTTGCATATACATGTTGCCAGCACAGGTGTGGACGAGCCCTTAGGTTAACGTATTGAGTGAGAATGAAGAGCTTCACCGATTGGTTTTATACAGCTCATAGAGAATCAACGCAGCCAAAGCCTGAACACAGTTGCAATATGTGGATATAATTGTTACAGTGCATCTGTATATGGATGTGTGATTTTCTTCCTCTTAACACATATTTACTGAACTTCAGTGAGTTTGATGTTAAGGTAAAAATGGCGTTTGTTATTACAACTTTATGATGATGTGAAAATCCATTACAGACATATAATATTGGAAAAGGCAATAGTATAAAGTCTCTCATCTATTATTTTAATATACTGTATGTCAGAGAGAGAGAGAGAGAGAGAGAGAGAGAGAGAGAGAAGGAATTGACTTTTTTAAAATTACACACACACACACACACACACACACACACACACATATATATATATATATATATACAGTGTATATATATATATATATATATATATATATATATATAGATAGATAGATAGATAGATAGATAGATAGATATAAATATATATATATATATATATATATATATATATATATATGTGTGTGTGTGTGTATATATAATCTCACTCTCTCCCTCTCTCTCTCTCTCTCTCTCTCTCTCTCTATCTATCTCTATATATATATATATATATATATATATATATATATATATATATATATATATATATATATATATATATATATAAGCACATAGACATGTTGTTCCGATTATTAACTCGGACGAAAAATGTAATTGTAAAAAGTCGAGAAGTCTTCTAAATATAAATGGGAGCGGAAAACAAATAAATGAGAGTGGAGGCGTGTCGGGAGGGCTGGATTGGCTGGGTTTGTGTGACAGGCTATTGAGTGAGTGGGCCTGCTTGATATACTGCGCGCACACACACACACACACACACACACACACACACACACAGTCACACACGAGAGAGAGAGAGAGACAGAGAGAGAGAGAGAGAGAGAGAGAGAGAGAGAGAGATGTCTTTTAACTCCTTTACAAAGATGTTTCTCGTAATCTTCTAGAGCCACACCACCCAGAAGTGACGGTGTACATTTTCAAACACTTGTTAAGGAAGAACCCAAAAGTTTTGACTTGTGAGGTTCGTGGCTGTGGGCCAGTACACGAAAGCCAGTACACTAAGTAGGCTACCTTATCCGAATAATCCTGTGTGCAGTAAGCCTGGGTTTGGAGGGTTAAGCTGAAATAAACCATGTGGTGGTGGCGGGAAGAGAATGATAAGACGCACTGAAGGGGGTAAAAGTGGCTTTGCACGTATATCCCAAATAAAGTATTCTAATAAAAATCACATTCGAAAATCTGTTTCCTACCAGCAAACAGGACAGCAAACGAGTCAAGAATGTAATTATGCAAGTAAAATCCCTCCTCGATTCCCCTTCATCTCGGCTGATTTATAATTTATGTAGATTATCTCGTCCTCGGCCAGAATTAATTAGCATCGTCCAGCCTTCGTCTTAAGAGCTCCTAAAGCACTAGTCAGTTTTACCACAGAAAATGAGGATTTATTTTTTTCCAAGACTGATAATTATGATGAAGCCCCTTAATCTAGGACACCCCCTCCTTTGCTACTTCCTTGGTCCCCACCGTTTGGTTCCCCCACCCCATCCCCCTCACCTGTTTCCTTCCGACCCCTCCTTGCTACTTCTCCCCTCCCTCCTTTTGCCCCATGATTCCCGCCTTCCCGACACCCATACCTCTCTGCCCCCCACACACACACACACACACACACACACACACACACACACACACACACACACACACACACACACACACACACCTCCCTACCCAGCCCTTTTGCATCCCCTTTCATCCCACTTTCCTCCCTTCCTCACCCCTACTCACCCTTCAGTCCATCCTCACCCTAACCCTGTTTACCATAGCTCTTTGGTTTCTCGCATTATCCCACCCTCTCAAACAGGCACAACCTTGAACCTGTTTGTGCATTCTGTCGGGGTCTTGAAACTGCTAGGTAGTGACATATGGAAGTGTAGCCAGTTCAACCTGGGAACATACAAGTACTCATATACTGTATTTTATTCTTGCTATCACCAGTCACCTTTTCATGTCTTGGGAAAGGTCTTTTTCTAACCTCGCGGTATTTAAACACCAGTCTGCATATCTGATCAGGAATTTAGGGATCTATCTATCTATATACCTAGGCTGATTCCCCCAAGGAAAGGGGAGGTAGCCGAGACAGGACGACACACTCCCCATTTACTCGTCCATTCAAACACATTCATTCGCATCTTAACCTCAAAGGGGAGAACGGACAGATCCTCACCGCATCACACCGCACAAGGGTCAACTGCGCAATGCAATCAGTGACATCCGCAGCAGGGCCCGACAGCAGAGCTGGTTTACCCCTGCCACATCATAACAGACCCATCCCCTTACCCGCACCTGAACTGAAAGCTGATCAGACCAAATGCGGAAGAATATCCCCTCAGGGCTGCGTCATCACTTATTCATTCACAATTTCTCTCCATTTATTTCTGTCACGCACAGGCACTCTTCCTTGCTCAACAGACATCCCTCTCGCACCCAGCGCTTTCTTCACACTGTCCATCCATCCTATTCGTGGTCTTCCTCTCAGTCTTTCACCTCTCACATCAGATCTAGTTATCTTTTTCACCAATCGTTCATTATCCATTCTCTCCATATGCCCAAACCATCGCAACACCCTCTGCTCAACTCTACCAGCCATCTCCCGAACAACTCCAGTTCTTCTTCACACTTTATCATTTCGCACTCGATCCATACGCATCACTCCACACATACTCCTCAGACACCTCATCTCCATTACATTCAAACTTTTCCTCTCTGCTACACCCATATTCCATGTTTCAGCCCCATATAACGCAGTCGGTACCAAATCACCCTCATACAGACTTCTCTTTACATCCATTCTCCAGCGAACGACATCTAAACACTTTTTTCATTCCTCCCAGCACCTTTCTTAATTCATTTATTCTAAACTTCACTTCTGCATCTATTCTTCCATCCACAGCAACATGTGGACCCTAGATATTTAAAACACTCTACCTCCTCAAGCAACTCGCCATTCAAAACTATATTCATCCCCCTACCATCTACAAACCTCGTACACTTCATCACTTTACTCTTATTCTCGTTTACTTTCAATTTCCTCCTTTCACACACCCTTCCTAACTCCTCTACCAACTGTCTCAATCTCTTCTCTGAATCAGCCACCAGTGCAGTATCATCTGCAAACAGCAGCTGCTTCAGATTCCAATCTCCACCATCAACATTCACCAGACTCAGACCTCCACCTAAAACTCTTGCATTCACCTCCCTTACAACATCATCCATGTAAATATTAAACAACAATGGCGACATCACACATCCCTGTCACAGTCCCACTCTCATGGGAAACCAATCACTCACAGCATTTCCCACTCTTACACACGCTCTACTATTTTCATAAAAACTTTTCACCCTTTTTAATAACCTACCATCAAGTCCATACAATCTTAAAACAGTCCACAAAGCCTCCCCCTATCAGTTCTATCATATGCTTTCTCTAAATCCATAAATGCCCAAAACACTTCCTTACCTTTCGCTAAATACTTTTCACACACTTGTCTCACAGCAAACACCTGATCCATGCATCCCATCCCTCTCCTAAAGCCACACTGCTCATCACCAATCACTCCCTCTGTACCCTCTCTAACTCTCATAATTAACACTACCATACACCTTACCTACAACACTCAACAGACTTATACCCCTAAAGCTAGTATATTCATACTTATCACCCTTGCCTTTATACAATGGGACCACACAAGCACTTGCCCAGTCAATTGGCACCATACCTTTCACAAAGCACACATTCAACAATCTTACTAACCAGTCAACAATAGTCACTCCACCACCCTTCAATTGTTAGGACTCCATATTATAATTACAAATCATAATAGATAAATAGATAAATAGATAGACAGATAGAAGCAGGAAGTCAGATGATGAGAAGGTATTGTGTCTGCGAGAATCGAGCAATGGTAAACATGCTTACACACTCTTAACTCAAGGAATGCTTTATAGGCACACAACAGCGCCTTGTGACCATACACACACATACACACATACTCACACACAGGTTTCTAGAACTTTCCAACCACAGTGTAACACAAGTGACACGACCCCTGCTACACCAGAATTTAGGAAGCAGAGAGGCAGAAGGAGGCTAGCATTTGAACCGACAGGTAGTGGAGACAGTGAACAAGAAAGAGGGGCTCAACTAGACTTACTTATTATAATGTCTCTGTAAGACATACCCTGCTCAACTTAGATTTCTCTGAAGATAATAAATTAAGATCAACTCACTGTATTCATCTTTAATTCCTACTACAAGAAATCGAGAGTGACAACTAAACAACAAAACTTCTCTATAAGTTACTACAAAGTCTTTTATGACATTATTTGGTGGCAAGCTTAAACTACGGACATCGTCTCTGAATCAAAAAGCGAATTTCTACAAAAAGCAGGCGAGACTCTACAAGATTAGCTTCAGTTCTACAATGAATTCCTACAAAATACAAGCCCACGAGTGTGCAATTGATTCTGCATTATCGAGTGAAAACAAAAAATACCTCTTACAACCAACAACTCACAACCAGCTCCTGACAGTATTCTCTCCAACCCCCTCCATCTCCACGATCATCACGCTGATTTAGAAGTGATCACACGAAGCCTTGCCAGTAGTTTAACAAAGTATTGATACAAACAATCTTGCAATTTCTACGACGAACAGACGAACTACAACCATTTATGATCAACTATAAGTAACAACTCTACGAGTCGTCTGTATAATCTTTCTACACGCTCATACAAGTAGTGGCAGTCTTCATCCCACAACGCTTATATCACAAGAAAAAAGGACCGAGAATACATCAAGAAAGAAAAAACAAAACAAACAAACGAAGAAAGAGACACGACTCACAACTCACAACCACCAGACCTCACCCTCCTCTCTCTGCTACATCCACCCAACCTCCACCGCTGACGCAGGAGTCAAGAGGTCAAGACGACAAAGCAAATACCAAGCCCATATTCACAACTCATTTTACTCACTCATCTTCACTCAAGTTACTCATCGCTACTCATTTACTCACCACAGCTACCAGTGTGGGAAGTCGATGTCACCATACGTGTGCTGAGACGACGCCAAGCCGTGTGTCTGACACCCCACAACACGTCAATCAACCCGTGAAGAACAACGCTATCACCACGTGCAACACCACTCACACCATTTCTACCCCGGTAAAAATTAGTGAGTTACATAGTTACTTCATTTACACGATACACAGTGATAGACAAAAAACTTCTGCACAAACATATAAAACCTGCTGTATAATTACAACTTACATACATATACCTACTTCAATTATCTTCATAATTCAATCATTAAATACTTGCACCAACAATAAATATTCTACACTGTAATATATTCATTCATTTATTATAGCATTTATTTACTACCAACGAGTGTTACCATTTATACCTACATAAAATAAGTGTTTCATACATACAGCTATACATTATTACATCTACAAAGTAATAAAGAAAATATACCATCACAGTTACTCAGTGAGCGATTAAAAGAACTGTATTAAACATTTATTAATTAAAGCTACCTAGTGGAAACAGATAAATTAAGTTATAAGGAAAACCAGAAAAAAAAATGGCCAACACAAATGACGTTAGCAAGAATGAACATCTTCAACACAATCGTGAAGACAAAGATTTTTCCACACAGTGCTGACACATATATTGCCCACGATAGGTACAAGTGAACAACAAGTCAGTGTATATAGTTAATACTGTATATAGTGTATATATATATTTTTATATAAAATAACAAAATATGGGGCTATATAATATCATTTTCAGTAATATCTGTGCAATATAAACTAAACCTTAAAAAAGGGTCCCAAGGAAATTAGCCAGCAATTATGCAACCATGAACAACACAGAAAAAGCGTAGACAAACGAAGAAAAACAAACTATAGGAAATCAATATATACAAAAAAAAAAAAAAGAAAAAAAAGAAAAAGAAATAGAGTAAGATCACATAATAAACAAATGAAAATAAGTGTAAGTGTTACTACAAATGCCAAAATACCACATAAACTACAAACAAAAAAGCAAATTGTTGTCTCCACAAGCTAGTGGCATGGCACATCATATCATCGACAGCAGCATGACCGGATTCAATGTCAGGACTGCAATTATTACAATTATGTAACTACAAACAATATGTAACAATTATGTAACAGTTCCATTAACAAGATGTAACTTTTATGTAACTTTAACTACAATTATGTAACTACAAACAATATGTAACAATTATGTAACAGTTGCATTAACAAGATGTAACTTTTATGTAACTTTAACTACAATTATGTAACTACAAACAATATGTAACAATTGCATTAACAAGATATAACTTTTATGTAACTTTACAATTATGTAACTACAAACAATATGTAACAATTATGTAACAGTTGCATTAACAAGATGTAACTTTTATGTAACTTTAACTACAATTATGTAACTACAAATAAATATGTAACAATTATGTAACAGTTGCATTAACAAGATGTAACTTTTATGTAACTTTAACTACAATTATGTAACTACAAACAATATGTAACAATTATGTAACAGTTGCATTAACAAGATGTAACTTTTATGTAACTTTAACTACAATTATAAGGCCAACACAATTGTGTAACAGTTGCATTAACAAAATATAACTACAATTATAAGGCCAACACAATTGTGTAACAGTTGCATTAACAAAATATAACTACAATTATAAGGCCAACACAATTATGCATTACCACAATATTATGTAACAATTCATAACATGTTACAATTATGTATTACCACAATATTACTAGAATATTATGTAAAGTCATACAATTATACCACAATTCTGTATTACCAGAATCATCTTACAAGTTAGGTGAAATATTAGACATTACTAAAGGGATAACTCAATATGTAATGTAATAACCTAGCAGTATTACCATTGCACAATTATATGCATATGTCTGTTATACATACACTTCTTACAAAATGTCATACAACAACCATTGCATTTATTCAAATATGTATACAACATGTTTAAAATGTAATATTTCTAGATCATTGCAATTTACTATGAATATGATATGTATACAATATTATAATCAATATTATGTACTAATAGATTAGCATATGTCAATGATGATTGCTGTCGGAGGACCTCCAGCGGCGTGGCCGAGCATATGTTAGGACTCCATATTATAATTACAAATCATAATAGATAAATAGATAAATAGATAGATAGAGAGACAGAAGCAGGAAGTCAGATGATGAGAAGGTATTGTGTCTGCGAGAATCGAGCAATGCTAAACATGCTTACCCACTCTTAACTCAAGGAATGCTTTATAGGCACATGACAACGCCTCGTGACCATACACACACATACACACATACTCACACACAGGTTTCTAGAACTTTCCAACCACAGTGTAACACACGTGACACGACCCTGCTACACCAGAATTTAGGAAGCAGAGCTCAGAAGGAGACAGGCCATAGAACAGGCAGGTAGTAGGGAGAAGGGCTTAGCAACATGGAAGAGAGAGAGAGAGAAAGAGCGAGACAGGAGGTAGCAGGCGGGACTCTACAGCACACCCATCCATACCTGCAGCTTTCCCTGTTTTCATCTCCTTTACTGCCTTCTCCACTTCCTCCTTCGTGATCAAAGAATCATTCAACTCTCCCAACACATTTATTCCTTGCACCCTTCTATCTGCCACAACCTCATTCACCCTTTCCTCCTCTACATTTAACAATCTTTCAAAATACTCTGCCCATCTCTTCCTTACTGCATCCATCTCAATTAACATCCTTCCATCCTCTGCTTTTACGCGTTCTTCCTTCCCAGACTCTCCCTTTCGCACCCTTTTCACCTCCTTCCAAAACATTTTCTTATTCTGTTGAAAATTCTCTGTCAGCCGCCTACCCCACCACTCATCTGCTGCCACTTTAGCATCACGCACAGCCCTTCTCATCCTATTCCTCTTTTCCTTATACCTTTCATATGACATTTCATCCTTCCTCTGCAGCCACACTTCATATGCACGTCTCTTCTCAGCCACAGCCATACTTACTTCCTTGCACCATCATTCACTTCCTGTTCTTACACCACCACCCACACGTCTCACACCACACACCTCTTCTGCATGCCCCATCACAGCACTCTTAAACAACCGCCATTCCTCCTCCACACTGCCATTTTCCCGATCTTTCACTGCGTTCCACTCATCTTTCAATTTCTCCTGATACTCTATCTTTTTCTCTCTTTTATCCAACTCACTCACTTTCAAAACCTCCCTGCCACACCTAACCCTCCTAGCTCTCACCCATCTCTTGCCTACGGTACTCTTAACTTTCCCTCCACCAGGTAGTGGTCAGACATACCTCCACCCTCCCCTCTCAAAACTCTCACATCCAACAATCTTCCTATTACATTCCTAGACACAACCACATAGTCCATCAAAGCTCTATCAACAACTCTTCCACCCTCCTGTCTCACCCATGTATACTTATAAATATCTTTCTTCTCAAACAGCGTATTTCCAATCACCATCTCTCGCTCAACACACATCGCTGTCATTCATTCCCCATTTTCATTTCTTCCAGGTACACCATTCATACCAACTACATCTTCAACTGCTACATTTCCCACTCTAGCATTCAGATCTCCCATCATTACCACATTCACATTCGCTCCAAAACTCTGCAGACACTCAACATCATTCCAGAAAGACTCCCTCTCTTCTTCATCCCTTTCACTACCAGGCCCATATGCACTCACAAACACCCACAACTCACGTCCAAATTTCGCTTTCACCCACATCAGTCTCGATGACACCTACTGCCATTCAATCACACACTGCTGTACTTCCAGATTCACTAACAAGGCCACACCTTCTCTTCCCCTTCCTCTATCAACACCTGACAATCTTCCATTCACACTTCCAAACATAGACTCACCCTTCCCTTTCATCTTCGTTTCACTCAAAGCTAACACATCCAACTTTCTTCTCACAAACATTCTCCCAATCTCCTCCCTTTTAGCCTCAATCGTACTACATCCACACACATTCATAGACCCAATCTTCAGGGTACGGGGATAACTCTATCCCCTATCCCTTTCTCTGGGCTGTCTTTTTAAGGAACTAAAAAACAGAGGAGGGGGTTCCTAGCCCCCTCACCCCGCCCCTTTTAGTCGCCTTTTACGACACGCAGGGAATATGGTGGCAGTATTCTTCCTAACACAACCTGGCCGCAGAGTAGTAGTACCACCCCATAGTGTGGCCAGATTGTGTCCCCCCCCACCACAGGGGGGATATTCTTCATTATCTATCATTTTATCACTGATACGGGCGAGGTAATGAAGAAATGGCGTCAAGTAGGCAATGATCATGAAGGAAAAAAGAAAGAACAAAACTAGGGAAAGACAAAGGAAGAGAAAAAAAAAAAAGGCTAGGAGTAGATGGAAAAATGATGGTCAGTAGGGCTTCAAGGGCGTGTTGACACTGGTTGGAATCGGACAAATTCTGGCACAAACTGTTGGTCAACGTTGGTCGCAATATTACTGAAAAAACAACTGCGTTTTTCATTAGGCCACTCTGTCCTTCCAGTATGCATTCCGATCAGTACGATTGAATGATATGTCAGGACATGTCCAATTACTACCACAGGACAGTCAAGATCTAAATATTTTGAGGGCAGTATTAGTACAGCTGTGAGTGTGAAGGTGTGGACAAAACCTCAATTTTGTACTATCAGTTTTTCCCCATATGATGACTGTAGAACATGTCTGACCTTCATGTATGGTTGCTGACTGCATTGTGCAATGTAGGATACAGCAGACAGGATACAACTACAGGTGTTGCATAAATTAATGTAAAAAAATAATATGGGCTTCCATACACCTTGGCGTCCTAAAACTGTCACAAAGGTGTGTAGAGAGCTGAAGAAAGTGATAGACCCCAAACATGGTAGTAATACTCTCACTTCTGTGTGTCGGGATGGCTGTTTAGTTTCATATAATTTTGAAACATTTAAAAAGCATTTACTCTTCATAGTTTTTGTTCGACGGTGTGTGTGTGTGTGTGTGTGTAGGAATGTGTGCTTGCGTGTGTTCTAAGGCGACATTGTATTAACTAAGAGTGGCTTGTCTGATGAATATGAGGGAAGGTGAGGGTGTGTGGTGATGAATATGAGGCCAGTGACCAGTTGAAGTGCAGTGGTGAGTTCTGGCTGGGCTGGTGAAGCAGTGTCGTGAGGTGAGGGTGAGTAGTTGTGTGGTGAGGGTGTGGGGTGATGAGTAAGGAACCAGAGATCGTGTGATGTGATGAAGTGGCGAGCTTATGCCAGGCTATGGGAGTTGTGTTGTGAATGTGAGAATGTGTGGTGAGATGAAGGTGTTTGCCGTGAAGGTGTGTATTGTGTGGGAGTGTGCAGTGATGATTAATGGTGATAGTGTGTGGTAAGGATGTGTGGAGTGTGTGGTGATGAGAATGTGTGTGTGGTACGATATGAGACAGTCACGAGATGATACTGAATGGTGAAAGCTTTTGGTGAAGACTGGGCTGAGGCGGTTTGGTACAGCTGTTGGGAATTATACTGTGCTGCGTAGATGAAGTACGCAGAATCATGCTTATCTGTGTAGTGATATTGTTGTGGGGGTGATCATACTATGCTCTGTGATGCAATAATGCCAGCCTGCTTCGTAAAGCGTGTGAGTGACGCTATTAACCACTTCAAGCCGGTGACGTACTTCACCTCATTCTTAGTTAATAAGTTTAATGGAAAAACTAGAAAATAATAATATGTTGTAAGCCGGCCTCCATCACCACCATCAGCACACTCATTGTGTTTCCCAAACTCTCCTCCCATTTCTCTCTCCTTCCTCTTTCCTCCCTCTCCCTCTCCTCCCAAGCCTTTCCCTCCCTCTCCTGTCATTAGACTGCAGGAGGAGGACGTAGCGGATAGCGGAGGCCCCAAACTCCCAACATTTCTGTTAGATTTTGTCGGCCATACGCCATATCAAGGGATAGACATTTGCATAATGGGTAAGCATAATGAAGGCTTGGCTTGGGCACGACGGCCAAGGCTTGTTAGCATTGGTAGCGGCACGGGTCACCTTCTCTCACGCGCCATCACACTGAGGCTTCGGATCACAAGCCTTCTTAGTCCAGTGATCCTACTCGCCCACCAATGTGTTCAAATCGTAGTGCCCAGATCTCATCCTGGTATACCTGTTTTAGGATGAAGTATGGAAGGGTTCTGTTGTTGTTATTTTGTTGTTGTTGTCCATGTGCGGCAGTTCGTTCTTCTTATCAGCTTTTTTCCATATCGAAATAATCCTCCCCAGTTATGTATGTGTCCAAATCGTATTGCAGTATCTGTTCTCGGGGGAATTGTGGGCAGATTGTCTTATACGTCTAGGTTTTGTTATTTCGTAGGTCTGGCTACACTGAGGCTTTGAGTCACAAGGTTGCTTAATCAAATGATCCTACTCGCTCATGGAAATGCCCAATCGTACCCGGGTAGCTGATGGAGGTGGATGTTTGTGGCAAGGCTTCTGTTTTGTATATCTCCCTCCACGTCTTTCGGTTTGGTAATATTGTGCCATGTGATATGGGCTTCTTAGTGAAATGGTTCTATTCACTAAGGAAAATGTCTCCGTCTTATCCTTATGTAGGTTCCAGGGAGGAAGGTTATGCAGTATATTTGTCTCTAGGTTTTGTTATTTAGTTTTATATTCGTGATAGTCGCAGGGGCCAGCCTCTCTGCTCACCACACTAAAAGTTTGGATCACTCTTACTCAAGGAAATCTCTGTATCAGATCTAGGTGGAAATACAGGCTGATTCCAGGTACCCGCAGTCCTATCCTCTCTTCCGTAATTGTCCTTCCCCCATCCAACTGAGGCTTCGAATCACACAGCTTCTGTTCATATGGTCCTACTTGTTCATGAAAACTTCCGAACCTTATTCATTTTATAAAGGAAATTTGTAGCATTTTCATTTCTTTTTTTTTCTTTTTTTACATTCAAGTACATTTTTTCGATTTCCCCAACGGCCCCATACCAAAATAATTCCACTCACTCAAGGAACAGTGAAAATAATATTGTTGTATCCTGTTCTGAAGGAACTGCAACTTATACAGGAAAAGCAATTACAGTGTTGCAACGAACAGCATATTTATTATGTCCAGACGTTTCGACATATTCATCTAAGTCATCTTCAGTGGATCTAAAAAGCTTCAAAAAAAAAAGACCTGTAAGGTATTTAAAATCCTAAAAGAACTATTTGAGCATGAGCTCATTGTACTTATATATAAAAGAAAACGTAGTGTTTTATTATGGGGGGGGGACTTAGCTACACAATATAGTCAGAGGGACAGCAGACAGACAATTGTTTAGGGCCGGTTTTCGTTTATGAATATGAATGGATTCTAGCATTCTTAGATTCTTACTGGTACATGTATCTATTATACAGAAATTCTTTGGATCAACAGAAGTATTACAATGGTATGAATGTTCCTTACCACTGAGTGAGGAGGGTCGCTCACAGGGAGAACTGACCTGCTCAACTGACCTCTATGCTCGTTAACCCTTAGCTTGATAGCTCGTATTGTGCGGTGTGGCTATGGGCTCGCCTCTGGGTCCGACTATGGCTAATGTTTTTCTCTGCTTTTGGGAGAAGAAATGGTTGGATAATTGTCCTGCGTACTTTAAATGCACATAAGACATCACATCCTTTATTCCCACTCTCTTTAGCAATGGCTGCTGCAGTATTACTTTCTAACGAGGTGGTACCTCGGATTGCCACCACCGGCAGGGTAGGGCTGGTGGCACAGGGTCCTCCCGGTTGCCATCAAGCAACTGTGCTGGCAGCGACTAGAGCAATATCAGGTCATGCTCGTCAGTGAAGTGAAAGTGCTGCCTTATTCTTCCCCAACATCCGTGGTCTTCGTACCAATTTAAACTCAGTTCATTTTTTCCTACAGTCCATATCCCCTTTGGCCCTATTCCACACAGAAATCTCACCCTCTACTGAAATGTCCCCATTTTGTTTTCCCGGTTACCATCTCTTCACAAACTTCCATAACAAGGGAGGCACCTGTTGTTATATCAAATCCCAATATGCAGTTGACATCATTTTAAACTTTACTTCATCCAGTTTTGATTACTCATTGTATAAACTAAATTGTCAAAATATTACCAAATATATCTGTGTAGTCTACCGCTCCACCAGAGCGTCTTCTGAACCCAGTGTATTTGATTCCATATCCACACAGTTGACTAACCTTAACCTTGCCCTTACCGAAATTACCATTCTGGGTAATTTTAACATACATAATGTTGAATGGTTATTGCATTCTGCCAGGACTGACGATGCTGGTCTACAGTAGAGTGCGAGCTGTTTGCAGAATCGTTTAATCTCATGCAGCTGGTAAAGCAACCAACCAGAATACCAGATAATCCTGACCATAATGCCCATCTCTTGATTCTATTCCTGACAAATAATCCAGATCAATACAGGATAGAGATATTGTCTCCAGTTGGATCCTCTGACCACAATCTCATCAAAGCCTCATTAGTTAGCCCCCCAAACCTCCCCGTTCTGAACCTGTCAGGGTGACCCGATGGCACTTTGATAGGGCAAACTGGGATGGATTTAGAAATTATCTTGCTGACATTCCATGGCAGTCTTTCTTCTCTAGTGATGCCAATTCTACCCAGTCCCACATTTGCGACTTAATACTAGCTGGTATGGATTTATTCATACCAAGTCAACAGTTCACTAAAAGATCGAACTCTCCAAAATGGTTTGATAACAACTGTGCCAGAGTAACAGACCAAAAGTCATCAGCATATAACTCTTACTTAGAATCAAAAACATCTGAATCACTCAATTTAAAATTGCTAGAAACCATGCAAAAGCTGTAATAAATCTCGCAAAATCAAACTTTCTTCAAAATCAAGCATCAAAAGTACTTAACAACCCAAATGACAATAGAATATTCTGGTCAACTCTTAATTCTTTAAATAATAACTTTATCAAGTCATCGTCCATTCCCCCACTAAAATCTTCAGATGGCAACCACAAATACCCACTAATGTTTAATAATATTCAGCTTAATCCTGCATCATCCTTGAACATGCTTGGGGTTTCATTTACTCGGGACTTATCTTGGAAAGATCATATTACATCTCTTGTAAAATCTGCTTCCAAGAGATTGGGTGTGCTAAGCCGACTCCGCTCTTTCTTTACCCCTGCACAATTGTTGACTCTATACAGGGGTTTTATCCGCCCCTGTGTGGAGTACAACTCTCATGTGTGGGGAGGCTCCCCACATACAGCTCTTCTCAATAGGGTGGAGTCAAAGGCTTTTCGTCTCATTAACTCTCCTCCTCTTACTGACTCCCTTCAACCTCTGTCTCTTCGCCGCGCTATTGCATCTTTATCTCTTTTCTATCGCTACTTTAATGGTCACTGCTCCTCTGAACTATCTGCTTGCATTCCTCCACCTCTACGACGGGCGCGTAGCACCCGTCTGGCAGCAAACTCTCATCCCTTTTCTGTCCAACTCTCTAATGCAAGAGTTAACCGTTACTCCCAGTCTTTCATTTATGCAACAGGTCAGCTCTGGAACTGTCTCCCTCTGTCTGTATTTCCTGCTGCCTATGATCTCCAGTCTTTCAAACGTAGTGTGTCCAGGCATCTCAAAATGATCGGATCTTGAATTTGGCTCTCTATTGTATTTTGTTTTTCTCTTGGAGGGAACTGTTACTGCGGGCTCATGGCCTTTGGTTCCTTCTTCCTCGCATTAAAAAAAAAAAAAAAAAAAAAAAAAAATGACTCGCCTGGGAAAGCAGATATTTTTGCCAGTACATTTGCCAGAAATTGTACCATTGAGGAAGCCAGCCAGAATGTCCCAGTACTAGAAGTTGACTCTCCCGAAATTGTTCCACTTAAAATACTGACAAGATACGTAAAATCCATCCTAGACAATTTACCAACCAACAAAGCTCCAGGCCCCAACGAAATTCTGTCAATTGTTTTGAAAAAGTGTTCCCCAGAACTTGCCTCTGTTCTTGCTAAATTATTCAGACTATGTATACGTACTCCTTCATTCCCTAATTCATGGAAAGAAGCCAATATCCATCCAAGTCCAAAGAATGGAAGTTCCTCTGATTACGGACCGATAGCTGTCGCTTCTTCTCTTGGTAAAGAATTTGAAACTTTAATTAACAAGCACATAGTTAAACATTTTGAATCCAACAACTTAATTAGTGATAGACAATATGGTTTTCGCCACGAAAGATCCACCATTGACATACTCAATCTTCTGACTCATACCATCCATCAATCAAGCAACCTACATGGAGAAACTCATGCAGTAGCTCTTGATATTTCTAAAGCTTTCAATAGAGTATGGCACCGTTCCCTGTTGTCTAAACTCCCTTGCTGTGGACTAGTCTTTTGTCCCTTTGATTTCCTCATATCTCAGCGACAGAAAAATAAGAGTAAAAGTAGATGATGTATATTCCAATTTCCACTCAATTAACGCTGGCGTGCTGCAGGGATCAGTTCTTGCGCCAACCCTGTTCCTGGTTCATATTAATGATCTCTTATCTATCACCCACAGTCCCATCCACTCATATGCAGATGACTCAACACTTCATAGTTCATTCACACTCAGATACCCATTTACAACGTTTGATATCTCTCTCAACTTAGTACCGCCATCTCCATAAATCATGACTTATCTACAATCAGTGAATGAGGACAAAACAACCTTGTCTTATTTAATGCTAGCAAAACTAAATATATACAATTTACTAATAAACAGGTATTGCCAGATTCGTATATTACCTTCACTGGTACAAATATTTCCATCTCCAAAAGTATTGAAATTCTCGGTGTCTCACTTAACAATGCACTCAGCTGGGCCTCTCATGTCAGATCACTTGCTAAAACCGCCTCAAAGAAACTTGGATTATTGTACAGAGTCCGTAACTTCTTCACTGACGAGCAGTTAGCTATAATTTATAAGTCATGTGTGCTCTCAGCTTGAATACTGCTCACCTTTGTGGAATGGATGTGGAGAGGTTGCATTAAAACAGCTAGACAAAATTCAGAACAAAGCTGTTAGAATTATTAATAATCCTGTTATTACTAATAAACTACCTCCCCTACAAGTAAGAAGGAATGTTGCCTCCCTTGCATTAATTTACAGACATTTTTATAGCAAATGCTCAGACGAAGTTGCGTCCATTGTGCCACCTCTCCATGCCTTCCCTCGTGCTACACGGGCTTCTGGTAGCGCTCATGACTGAAATGTCACTCAGCCACATTGCAGGACATCTGCCGATCAGAATTTTTTCATTCACCGAACTGCATCTCTCTGGAACTCGCTTCCCCAGAGTTGTTTCCCTCCAAACTGCAACCTACAGCTGTTCAAGTCTAACTGTTAAGATACTTTATGAACAGAGGACACCAGTAATCTGGTGTATGGATTAGTTACTTTTATTCATTTGTTTTTCCTTCCTCTGTTCTGTTATTAAAAAAAAAAAAAAAAAAAACTTTATCGTAGATATGTGGATGACACTACTTATATTTCAGGATGAAAGCCATGCTTTCCTTTTTTTTTTAATTACCTAAATAAACGACATCAGAACATAAAATTTACCATGGAATGTGATGTTAACGTCCTTTTCTTGATTTATTAATACAGAAGTTAAATGGCACTCTGGTTATGTCTGTAGGCTATATCGTAAGCCTACTTTCTTGGGTTTGGGTACTAGCTTTTTTAGTTATTGTCCATTTATTTTTAAGGTGAATGCAATTAGAACATTTTGTATAGAGCTTATAACCTAACTTCTACCTACAACCTATTCCATACGGAGGTTACACTTTTGAGGATTTTTTTTTTTTTTTTTTTTTTGCTAACAGTGGCTTCAGCACTGCTCTTTTTTATACCTGTGTTAAAAAATTCTTAGCCAAAATTTACAATCCGAAGCAACCTGTATGTACAGTGAGTAAGGAGGAAATTTATCTTTCTCTACCTTTTCTTGGTACTGTATTAGAAAAGATAGAGAGGGCACTGAAATATAAATATTCTATTTTCTATCCTCAAATAAAGTTCCGATTTGTTCATAACAATGATCTTAAGATTCTGTCATTTTTTTCATTATAAAGACCGACTACCGACTGCCCTCCGCTCGTCAGTCGTTTATGAATATAAGTGCCCTAGTTACCATACAGGGTATATTGGAAGCACAATACCAGCTTTCAAGCTAAGGGTTGACGAGCATAGAAGTCAGTTGAGCAGATCAGATCTCCCTGTGAGCGACCCTCCTCACTCAGCGGTAAGGGAACTTTCATATCATTGTAATACTTCCGTTGATCCTAAGAATTTCTGTATAATAGATACATGTACCAGTAAGAAGCTAACCAGAATCAATTCATATTTATAAACGAAAACCGGCCCTAAACGATTGTCTGTCTGCTAGCCTTCTGAATATATTGTGTAGCTAAGTCCCCCCTGTAATTTAACACAACGTTTTCTTTTTATATAAGTACGATGAGCTCATCCTCAAATAGTTCTTTTAGGATTTTAAATACCTTACAGGTCTTTTTTTTTTTTTTTTTTATCTTTTTAGATCCACTGAAGATGACATAGATGAATATGTCGAAACGTCTGGACATAATAAATATGCTGTTCCTTGCAACAAAGCCGGAAGTCAAGCAAGTATGAGCAGTTGGTGTGTCCGAGGCAGCAAATTTGGTCCAGGGTGGGGGTTAGTTCCGTTAGTAAGTTGAGGGTTGGTGTGTGAGAGAGTTGCCGGGTTCAGGTAATACTGTAGTCATTAAGGATAAGATATTGTGATCCTCTGGGCTACTTTTTCCCGTTCTGTGGTCTTAATATCCGCACCTGCACTGTGTTAACTGCGGCAACTTTTATAGAGTCAAGCATAAACTATTAACTTTTCAGAATATAAAGACGATTATGAAGTATATTGCCTGCACCATCGGTGTAGTTTGGGTTTATTGCTCACACAGTGCCGCTCAGGAATTAGTCACTCACCATGACTCGCTAGAGTAAGTAGCCAAGCCTCGGGTCCCTACACTTCCGGTGAAAAAAAAAGAAAAAAATGGTCGACGGATAGGTGGATGGACCAACAGTGCGTTCATGGATATTTGTACCATACTTAAGCAGTTTAAATTGGGCCAGTCCCTGAACATCCCATGTTTTTATAAGGCAAACATGATTAATACAGTATAGAATAACTTGTATGTAGCGTATGAGGCTCAGACTCAACATACTGCCTTTGTCCTTATCAATTTCCTCTCATGAAGAATGATACGCTCCGCTGGGCACGTCAGGGAAAATATATTCTTCCTGTTTGCAGATGCTTTTATTGAGCTTCGTAAGGGCGTCCTAGTAGTGAAAGATTTAGGGAAAGGCGTATCACACCTTTCAGTGGAGAAAAATCCCCCCTAAGCAAAATAGAATTGTTTACAGATAGCCTACTGCCAATAATCCCTCCAGTGTTGTATGAAATTGTTTAAAGATAACCCACTGTGAATAGGCTAATCCCTCCTAAGCTAAATAAACCCAGTCAAATATAACAATAATGCTAAGAAAGACGTCAGTAGGATCAATGTTTCATATAATATTGCCATTGTTACCATGACACTCCTCTGGTAACGAATCCTTAGCCTTTCTGTACGTCTTAATCCTCTGTCTCCTGCCTTCACCTACACTGGTATTCTTCCGTTTCTGGTTCGAAAGACTATATTCTAAATGGTTCTGCATTTTCGTAGTACCTCTTGCTTGGCGATTTATGCCACACACAGCTCCTTAATTTCTTCAGTCCAATGATGCATATCCTGTTTCATTCTTACGACCTCCAAGCGATTTTAATAAACTTAGGTAAGGTTTCCCGTAGTAGCGTTTTACTGATTGCTATTTATCATCTTTCCAATACAAAAAATGCGTGAAAAGCTGAATAAAAACCGTTTGGTAGTTGTTAAAAAATAAATTCACAAGTGCATCATCGGAATGAAGGGGTTAATATCCTTTGTACGGATTGGAGACAAACTGTGTGCACCAAAAATATTGTTGAGAAGTGAGATTTGCCAGTTAGGTAGTCGAGGAGTATCTTTATGTTTCTTTACGTTTACTGTAAGTTTTTGTACGAATCAGAGTTGCCAGTTAGCCTGCTGTTTGTGAGCGTAGTTATTTCGTAAGTTATGCATTAATTTTTGTGCTCTTTTTCTCAATAATGTTTTATGTGATTGCTTGTTAATTATGTGCTTTAAGTTCTTATGGTAAATGATTTATAGTGCTATGTAATGTAAGAAAACTGTCATGTTTTGGTTGTCTCCAAGTTAATAACTGTGCTCTCTCTCTCCCTGGAATACACCAGGACTGTTAAGTAGACCTTTCTCGAACAATGCAAGCTTATATAAGGATGTATAAGAGACTAGAACAGCACACACACAACAAAGCCAGTCAGGAGACAGGACGTGTGTGCTGGGCAATCCCCAGGTCCTGTCCTCCCCCCTTACTATTTTTTAACCAGCCCATACCTCACTGACCGGGCTAATGTATGGACCGGCCAGCAGGAATCTTTGAACGAACGAACTAGAACAGGTTCAGTCGGTTTTCAGTTAAGTCTTCAGTTCAGTCTGAGTGTAGCGCAGTGCTGTTAGTGAGTTTGTGAAATGATGCTGGCAAGCATTAAGTGTAATAGCAGTTAGTAAAATTGTATAGCTCCAGTGCTTGTGAGAACAGGAAAGTTGAAAAGCATTCAGTGTAATTATTTGAGAAAAACAGGTGAACTTAAGAAGCCGGTGTATATCCAGCACGCCTGTGTTGAGCTTGTGTACTGCACACCTAAAGGCTTACAACTCGTTGGGCAACGTCCTTCCTATACTGAGCTACTGCTGTTGGAGCCTGTGGCAGTGCGGTGTACAGACGTAACAATATAGTAAATCACCGAGAAAACTGTGCTGCGAATCCTAAAATGCCATTTAGAGTTGCACCAGCCTGCCCGGCGCCACTAAAGAACAGGTACACGCTTGCTTCGAGTTCTGTTCTAATCACTCGCATTTCCCTTGCAGTCACTACATTAACCTTTGTCATTTTACTTAGTAATTAAGATGACGTTATTCTCAAGTCATTAAAAAAAAAAAAAAATTCTCTTAGAGCAACTAACCTTTTCATTCCAGCTGTCCTAATCACTCTTATTTTCTATATTATGACGCCTGTCACACAATACAGTTTCACTTAACATGGAATGTATTTTTGATTGTGGTTTTTCCTGCCAGCTGGGTTATCCCTATTATCACTATGCCAATAAACGTGCAAGAGGGTTTATAGGTATAGGCCTACTAAGGTTTAATACATTAAATTCTTCAGGAGTATGCAAATGACATAAAAAATAGGCCTCGTTACGTCTTTTATTTTCAGGAGTGGAGAGGTATATGAGAGAAGGGGGTGTGAGTTGGGAGTAGGGCAATGAAATGGCGGGGGACAGGGCGACGTGGAGGCGATTTGTTTGTGGCCACCCCGTACGGGATTAAGGCTTCTGGCAGTAGATAGATAGACAATTGACAACATTAGCTACGTCAAGTGAGTGGATCTTTAATACACGCAGCTTTGCCATGTGTATAGAATGGTTCAATAACAAACAACTATACTCATTTTTTTTTTTTTTTTTTTTTTAATTGAGGCTAAGATGCACTTGACAGGTTTGAGATGACTGGCTGAATGCAACATGTCCGAATAACATTTACTAACCCAAATTTTATCCTCAGATATATGTTGTCAATTAATAATGCTAACGAGTAAAGAGATCATGAAGTAATGTTGCATTCAGCCAGTCATCACCAACCTGTCAAGTGCATCTTCGCCTCGATAAATAAAACGGAGTATACATGCATACATAATTATGTATGTATATTGTTACGGAACAGAGAAAACTGTCCCGCAAAGTTCCAGGTTCAAAACAAAGAGTTAGGTAAAATTACAAGTTAAAGTTTAATGCTCAAACTAACAACAAAACATTCAGGACTCATAAGGATAATGTAATGGCAAAAAACAGGTTAAATATATGGTTAAATGCAATAGCCTCTATTAACACGAAATTAGCAAGAGTAAATTTATCTAAGTCAGCCCTGATAAAATGAGATACCAGATAATACTCAGTGAATGCCAGATATATTATTACAGATACAAAATATTATTAATGATGGCTGACAATAAGAACCTTTACATAAATTACAAAAACCTTACTAGGCCTAAGAATTAACCTTATGCTACACAGTACAAGAAAAAATGCAACAACAGTTATACTCAAATTACACACAGCTGCTAGATGGCTGGAGACTTCCTGAGCACTCACAATAACAACTGCACAGGGGAGGACAGAGATGTGAGCAAAATGAGGAGTAGATCTAAGTGGCAATAATGCAGAGACTGAGCTCATTATATAGGGGCCAGCAGAGCTTGATACAACTTGTAAGAAGGACGCGCAAATGAAGCCATAGGGGACAAAGAGCTGACAATCCTACTCTGAACAACAGAAAGGACGACTTACTCTACTATAACGGTAGAAGGGGGGACTGAGGCAGAACACGCTCGTGATCAAACATGCAGCATACTGTGCGTTAAAATTACACAAAGGATGATGAAATCATAGGCTATGTAACACCTCCCCACAAAGAAAAAGAAATTTACAAAGGAAATTTCTTATTACTCTAAAACAATCTGTCTAAAGTCTAGATAAGCAATCTGCAATAACATTTTCTTTCCCCTTGACATGTTGTATGTCTAATGAATACTCCTGAAGAAGTATACTCCATCTTGTCAATCTCTGATTTTTATCTTTAAACTTACTAAGGAATTTCAGTGGGTTATGATCGGTATAAATGACTATGGGGTCCAAACCAGAACACAAATAAAATGAAAAATGCTGTAAACCCAAAATCAAGGCCAAAAGCTCTTTCTCAATAGTTGAGTAGTTCTTTTGAGGTAGAATGAACTTACTGTAATAAGATACAGGGTGTTCAATACCCTGATCATCCTCTTGCAGCAAAACAGCCCCAGCTCCTGTATCACTTGCATCAACAGACATCTTAAAAGGCTCAGCAAAATTTGGAGTAGCGAGCACTGGCTGACTTAATAGGATAGCTTTAAGTTTGCTGAAAGAGGATTCACAGTTATCGGTCCAGACAAATTTAACTCCCTTTTTCAGTAGGTCTGTAAGTGGTGATACAAGAATAGAAAAGTTAAGAACAAATCTCCTGTAATAACCTACCATTCCCAAAAATCTTTGTAGCTCTTTCCTACTTTTAGGTCTGGGAAGATCACTTATAACCCGAACCTTAGCTCCTGGTGGTGCAACATGTCCATCACCAATTACATACCCAAGGTACTGAACTTTAGCTTGACCAAACTCACACTTTGATAAATTAGCTACAAGATTAGCATGAACCAAACGCTCAAGAAATTTACTGACATGGCATAGGTGATCTTTCCAGTTGTCACTGAAGATTAATACATCATCAATATAAACAACACACCCTGCCAAACCCTCTGTTACAACATTCATGAGCTTCTGAAATGTGGCTGGTGCATTCTTCATATCATATGGCATTACAGAACATGCAAAAGTCTTTCCTAGTGTTACAAAACATGAGATCTCCCTAGCACGTTCAGTCATAGGTACTTGCCAGTATCCCTTTAACAAATCAAACTTACTTATGTACCTAGCCTTTCCGATCTTGTCTATGCAATCTTCCACGCGGGGGAGAGGGTAAGTATCTGTTTTGGTTATCTGATTAACACGTCTGTAGTCGATGCAAAGCCGCTGTGACCCACCCGGCTTAGGGACCAGAGTGACAGGAGAACTCCACTCGCTCTGACAGGGCTCAATCATCTTGTGGTCCAACAGGTAGCCAAGCTCCTTCTGGATGAGAGGAACTTTCACTGGGTTCACACGGTAAGGAGGCAATTTAATTGGCTTTGCGTCTCCAACATCGACATCATGCATCAACACAGTGGTTCTTCCTGGAGTGGCACGGAACACTTGCGGGTACTCCTGCAGTAATGCCGAAAACTCCTGCCTTTCCTCGGGAGGTAGATGAGAAAGCTTAGTCTGGAGATCATTCATGATATCAGGATTCTTCCCCAAACTATCACTCAGGCTCATGCTGCATGGGAGAGCTTCACTTGCAGACTCGGGTGGAACAGCTACAGTGCAGACTGGGTTATTTTCATCCCACCTGTGATATAACTTTAGCATGTTGATGTGACAAAGTTGCTTGTTCTTTCTATGATCTGGTGTGGCGATGACATAGTTGACATCACTGAGTTTCTTCTCCACGAAATAAGGACCACTAAACTTGGCTTGAAGAGGTTGCCCATGCACCGGTAGCAGAATCAAAACCTGATCTCCTGGCTGAAAGTGGCGTAACCTGGACTTCTTATCATACCAAGTTTTCATCTTCTCCTGAGCAGCTCCTAAATTCTCTCTCGCCAGCTGTAAAGCAGTGGACAGCCGTTCTTTGAACTTCATCACATACTCCAGCAGGTTGACGTCATCTTCCTCCGACAGCCAGCATTCCTTGAGTAGCTTAAGGGGTCCTCTTACTTCATGGCCAAACAGTAGTTCAAAAGGTGAGAAGCCCAGTGATTCATTTGGAGATTCTCTTGCAGCAAACACAGCGAATGGAAAACCTTTATCCCAGTCTTTCTGATGTTCCAAACAGTATTTCTTGAGCATCGATTTGAGTGTTTGATGATATCTCTCCAACGCTCCTTGGGTCTGGGGATGGTAAGCTGAAGACGTGATCTGGGTGATGCCCAACTCTTTCAGAGACTGCTTGAAAACGTTTGACATGAAATTACTTCCCCGGTCTGACTGTACCTCCTTGGGCAGACCAAACTTTGTGAAGAACCCTAGCATTTCCTTAACCACGTTCTTTGCTGAGATATTTCTAAGTGGAATGGCTTCAGGATAACGAGTAGCCATATCAATCAGGGTCAACACATAAGAAAATCCTGAAGAAGTCTTAGGAAGAGGGCCCACAATATCCACCAACACACGGGTGAATGGCGCCTCAAAAGGAGGAATGGGAACTAGAGGTGCAACCTTTTCGGTCTGATTACACTTCCCCACAACTTGACAGGTGTGACAAGACTTACAATACCAGGAAACATCCCTGAAGATACCTGGCCAGTAGAAGTGTTTCAAAATGCGTGCCACAGTCTTCCTCACTCCAAGGTGTCCTGCCAAACTGGAATCATGAGCCACTCTAATGATATCCTGCCTACAAACACGAGAGATGACAACTTGATGTACAACCTCCCATTCACAGTCGGCTGATGCTGTTGGGGGTCTCCACTTCCTCATAAGTACTCCTGACTTTATATAATAACAAGTAGAAGCACCAGTTGACTCTTCCTCACTGCAAGCAGAGTTAGCAAGACCTTTCAACTCAGGGTCAGCAACCTGCAACTCAACCAACTCTTGACGAGACAAATTATCAACACTAAGGGGTACTGCCTCATCTGGTGAGTGGTCCAAATTAGCAAGAAAAGTGTCAGCTAGGATAACATCATCATCATCATTATCCTCTAAGTCACCAGTAACTTTAGACTTAGCCCTAGTGACAGCACATGCAGGGAACACATCAGGAACATCACAATCCTGGGCCGCAGCCACTGGCTCACTAGACAACTGAGGAGCTGGACACACTTGACTTCCACCAATATCATTTCCAAGTAAGAAAGTTACACCTGACATTGGGAGTGTCTCAACCAACCCAACCATAACGGAACCATTAACAAAACCAGACTCTAAATTCACTTTGCACAGAGGGACAGAGAAGTAATTATTCCCTACACCTTGTAAGATTACAGTTTCATCAGAGGAATTAACATTAGAGCCTAGAACACTGGTCAGCATAAGGGATTGGCAAGCACCTGTATCACGATATATTTTAACTGATTTCCTGTCATTACTGTCCAGAGGACTGACAAAACCATCAGACAGGAAATTAGCACATGAACTCTTGAGAGTGTCACCCACGTTACTGCTCAAAAGAGGAGCTCCATCATGAGAATTTAAGTTACCCCTCAAAGCAGGTTCAGTTAACTCAGTTAAAGAATTCTGGGAACTCTCAAGAGTGGACACTAGACCAATTGACTGAATATTTAAAGACTCCTTTTTGTTCACATAACGCTGTCTCCTGAAACATTTCTCCGTAGTATGACCAAGCTTACTACAATAAGTACATTTACTTTTCTGAAATCTAGAGGTGAAGCTGGTATTTACTTCCTGAGAAACATCATCTTTAATCTCTTTCCTGTTACCTGTACTCTGAGTAGAGGCAACGTACTTACTCTCAGCTTTCCTTTTTTCTTTAGAATATCTCTTGTGAGTGAGAACATATTCATCAGCTAAAACTGCGCATCAGACAAATTATCTATTCTTCTCTCATCAAGATATAGACTTACATCTTTACTAATACACCTTTTGAAGTCCTCCAGCAAAATCATCTGCTTAAATTTACCAAAATCAGAATCCACATTCTTAGAATTTAACCACTGCTCTAACAGATCTTCTTTGATTTTTGCATACTCAACATGGGATTGCTTATCTTGCTTGTAAGTTGTCCTAAATTTTACTCTATAGGCTTCAGGAACAAGCTCATAGGCCTTAAGAATCAAGCTCTTAACTACATCATAATTATCAGATTGATCCTGAGGCAAAGATGCATAAGTTACTTGAGCTTTACCGGTGAGAACAGTTTGAAGGAGTACTGGCCAATACTTTTTTGGCCAATTAAAACCTGTAGCTACCCTCTCAAACAAATGAAAATACTTTGTTAAATCAGATTCATTAAAAGGAGGGACAAGTTTAACATTTTTAGCCACATCAAAATCATCAGAGCTAGATGATCCAGTTCCACCTTGTTTCATGCGATACTCATGGTCTGCCTGAATCCTGGCAAGTTCAATTTGTGCCTGTATCTGTGCCTCCTGAATACGAGCCTGAGACTCCGCCTCCTTAGCCTTAGACTCCGCCTCCTTAGCCTGAGACTCAGCCTCCTTAGCACGTGCTTGAAATTCAGCCTCCTTAACACGAGCCTCCTGCAGGGCTAGCTGTAACTTAGCTAATTCAATCTGCGTTTGCTCATTTGGAGGAGTTACATTAAACAAGCTTTTATTAATCATGCCAACAATTTGATCTTTAGAATGATGAGAGTGAACTGCAATTCCCAATTGTTGAGCAACAAGCTTAAGTTCATTCTTTGTTCTGTTTTCTACATCACACACTGTTTGCACATTTGACAAAAAATCTTTGGCTTCATCAAGTGTAGTAACAGTAGACATCATGAATAAATCACAGTCACAAAATATCAAGCAATATCCTTATGATAATATCCTGAATATCCTGATAAGAGGTCGCCAAATTTATGTTACGGAACAGAGAAAACTGTCCCACAAAGTTCCAGGTTCAAAACAAAGAGTTAGGTAAAATTACAAGTTAAAGTTTAATGCTCAAACTAACAACAAAACATTCAGGACTCATAAGGATAATGTAATGGCAAAAAACAGGTTAAATATATGGTTAACTGCAATAGCCTCTATTAACACGAAATTAGCAAGAGTAAATTTATCTAAGTCAGCCCTGATAAAATGAGATACCAGATAATACTCAGTGAATGCCAGATATATTATTACAGATACAAAATATTATTAATGATGGCTGACAATAAGAACCTTTACATAAATTACAAAAACCTTACTAGGCCTAAGAATTAACCTTATGCTACACAGTACAAGAAAAAATGCAACAACAGTTATACTCAAATTACACACAGCTGCTAGATGGCTGGAGACTTCCTGAGCACTCACAATAACAACTGCACAGGGGAGGACAGAGATGTGAGCAAAATGAGGAGTAGATCTAAGTGGCAATAATGCAGAGACTGAGCTCATTATATAGGGGCCAGCAGAGCTTGATACAACTTGTAAGAAGGACGCGCAAATGAAGCCATAGGGGACAAAGAGCTGACAATCCTACTCTGAACAACAGAAAGGACGACTTACTCTACTATAACGGTAGAAGGGGGGACTGAGGCAGAACACGCTCGTGATCAAACATGCAGCATACTGTGCGTTAAAATTACACAAAGGATGATGAAATCATAGGCTATGTAACAATATATATATATATATATATATATATATATATATATATATATGTGTGTGTGTGTGTGTGTGTTAACAAACTATACACACACACACACACACACACACACACCTGGTACGTTAACAAAAGAAGGTCCACCAGGCTAAAACAATTAAGTATTTACACATACACACACACAAACACACACACTTCGTTATGTGATATGAAATTAGTTTACAAATAGATAGTTACATAATCTTACACATTTAAATTCATGTGTGCAAAAATTGATAAACGTGCATTTTGTGCTATAAAATCTGATATTCACAAAAGTAGATACGAAAACTAAACTACTTTCACACACAGAAGCACCTCGTCGCACAAAGAAAAGTTTTCCACACGTTAACAAATACAAAAATTTTCATATACAGATTCCTCATATTTACAAATCTAGGTCCACAGATACTTGCTTATACATATAATTATATTCACAAAAATTAGCCAAAAACCTAGAATTTACGTCACAAAAACTAATGCCGTGTAGGTAAGTTGTTTACATGGTGGGAGTGAGCCATCTGCTGGACGTGTGTGGAAGCAGCGGTGTGATGGTGGTGTTGGAAGGAGTGTTGTAAAACCGAATTGAAGGACTTGATGGTTGAGCTCGTTTGAGGGCTGAGGAGGGCAGTAACGGCTGCTTTATATTGCTGGGGAGAGCAAGGGAAAGAGTGTGTAGTTAAGAAGGATGAAAGAACGAGGAGAGGGAGAGGGGGAGAGAGAAGAAATGTGAGAAACATAAGACCGTTTGCTGTTCTTTCTGCCCAGTTGATTATCAAAACTGTACCTCTTGGTTTCTCCCTCAGAAAGCTTGTTTCGTGCTATTTCCCTTCTATTCCATGCCTTTCCCTTCCCTACCCTGCCCTGCCCTTCTCTTCTCGGTCCTTTCTTTCCTGTACTTACCTACCCTGCCTGTCTCTTCCCTCTCCTTCCTTAATTTTCCCTTCCCTTCTTATTCCAGTCCTTCTCATCCGTCCTTGCCCTGTCCTTGTACTACCTATCCTTCCCATTCCATAAACACTCATTTCATGTCGTTGTCTTCCCTTAAGCACAGATATCCTTTGTCTTACCTCGAACACTCCATATCTTGTTCATCTTTTTCCACGAGTACTGCTTTCTTGCCCCTTGCCTTACACTGAACGCGAGTTCAGTGTAAGGAAGTGACTGGTTAACCCCTTTCGCTGTTCACCAAAACTCAGCCCTCCCTTTACCCTGATGTCATACTTTCATTCTTTCTAATTCCTCTTATATTTTTTGCCGTCTGCCGAACCACGCATACTTGCCATTTTCCATCTACTCAGTATTCTGTCTCCCTGCATATCCATCACCTTTATGCAGTGATTCTCAACCTTTTTTTTGCCCCATTCATGGTTCACCCCTTCCACCATATGGCAGAATGTCATTCCCCCCTTTTCAAGACTGTCTTACTCATAAGGTGCTTACCTGAATAATACGCATAAAATAATGAAAATCTGCTTTAATATTTCCATATTAGTACATATATATTTACATGGATTATTTTGTAGTGGAGTTTTCGGCTTTCTCAGAACAACCACAGTACGGCACAGATCTGTTTGCAACTGTAAGGCGGACTTGAACTGAGTGACAGAATCTACCGAGGCGTGAGGGCCAACAGCATCACTAGTTTGTACACGTCCAAAACGAAAACCTAACTGTACAGGAATATGACGACTCTCTCTCTCTCTCTCTCTCAGGGTTTCAGTTTATAAAATACGTAAAAATTATTTATTTATTTATTTTTTTTTTAGTCAAGATGAAATCTCCCTTGATTTGAGAGGTTTTGGTAGTTCCTTCGTCATTTCCCCAACTTAGGCAAACAAAACAAGCTGACAGGACGAACACACAGGAATTAGACATGAAAGAAGACAAGCCTCCTCCTCCACCTCGGACCGCACGTACACACATATTTTCTCACTCACAGAAACAACTGAAACGGACTTGAGAGAAAATTTTCTCTTCCGTTATTTCTCACACTATTCCTTAATTATTATAAAAATAACAATACACTGGAAAAAAAAAATGGGGGCCTAACCGATGCACATTATGTTTTGTGTTCAGAGGCAATAAAAAGATGAATATAACAACAGTTTGAGCTTGCCATTCTATGGCCTCAATTCCCCCCCTGAGACACTTAAATTCCCCCGTGGTTGAGAACCCCTGCCTTAGTGTGTGCCTTCCCCCTCCCGCCTCCCGTGACTTCACTACTCCCTCTTCATTCCCCTGGTTTCTCTGCCCTCTTCCTATGTTTTCATTACCCCTTTCCTTATATTCTCTACCCCTTCCCTCTCCCCTTTTTTCCCTTCCCCTTCCCGCTACTACTATCTCTACCAGGTTAACTTTCCACCAATATCCCCATCCCTCACCCTCACTCCAAACTCACACTTGCTTCTTTTATTATTCATTTATTTTCTTGCGTCACGCAGCCACTTGGCTTAATCTTCCCTTGTTCCCTCAGAGCCGGCCAGGATCTTATATCAACATTGTTCAAAATGTATCAGTTTAATTGTCCATCATACGGAAATTGACTGGAAATTTTGACAGGATCTTTTACACTGACTGTCAGTATTCTAAGAACAAGTCCTCATCGGACACCTTTATTTAGCTATAATTCAAATCGATATTTCTCGCTCAGGTAGAGCAGTCTTTGCACGCACGTTTCGCCCTACATTCCAAAAGCATTGCAAATATATACCCAGTTGGATATACCCATGTTCGTAAAACAGGATAGGGGCAGGCTACTCTTCCCGTCATCATCAGCAGCACCACCACCACCACTACCACCACCACCACCACCACCAACAACAACATCTTTCGTCGGTCTGTTACAAAGCAAAGGCAACTCTCAAATTTTTCAGCTAGGCATTTTGACAATTCCTATTTCACCCAATCCCAGAAAAACTCCAAATTTCATGTCTCCAAGTTCTCTACCTTCGTTTTCCACACTCCTTCTCTGGGTTGCCACTCAGTTACTGTGCTCATTTGATATTTAAACTGTACATAGCATGCGACGTGTCCACGTTGTTTTTTTCTTCTGTGATGACCATCATTTGTGATGGGGTTATATAAATTAAGTGCAGTTATCCTGGAAGAGTAAACCAACTATGACCCTCACCACACTGAGGTCGAAATCGGTTATATTGTGAAACAGATTCTCTGACTGTGTAGGTCAGGGTAAAGGTTGGAAAAGAACATTGTTTCACTGGGTTACGTTCTGAGCATTGCGTCGTTCATTGTCAGACACAGTGTAGGCGACAGTTAGAAACGGAATGTCTGGAACCAGGCCTTATGAAAGAGGCTGCTGTTCTTGCAGCCGTTACCCCGGCCTACACCGTCACTCAGAAAATAATTATCAGAATATGTCGGATTCCCAGCACACTGTGACGAGGCCCTTACACTTCAGAAGTATGCGTCACCACCACATCACCTCACCACATTGACACGCGTCACTCCACCACTCTATCTAATAAGCCACTCATGGACAACATCCGGATGACCTGACAAATACTGGAACCGCTTCAGTTTAACCTGTCACGTCCCGAGGTTTTCCGCACCTCCGACATCCCCCAGTCCCGAGGTATTTTTGAAAAAAAAATTTTTGGCTAAAACCTTCGCTTTTGATGAGAAACATCGAAAATTCATAGAGAAATCGCTCACCTGAGGTTTAAAATACCCAATCCAGGTAGGAGTTCCTCCTTACCTGACTGGGTTTTCTAACATGCTGGCACCAAAGAAAACGAGTTCTATGGGAGGGTAACTATTTTATCCACTCATAAACGGTATTTATTTATTTACTTGGTACGAATGTATATGTAGTATGAGAGTATATTGGTTTTCAAGCAGTAATAAAGGCATTATAAGCATTGTTTCACTCACTAACTAATCACCATACCTGACCTTTTTTTCCCACATTACCTGATCATTATTTCTGGCTGTTTCTTCTTCTAATGCTATGTAAACACTGTCCTCCACATTGTCATCGATTGGGGAATCACTCTGTCCCTGAATATTTGTACTAGCCAGGTCACTGGTAACAGGTCCTTTGCCAAGACAATGGCGTGAGGGGGGGAGGGGGGAGGTTATGCTGTGTAAGGCATTGTCCCTGCTTGGCATCTTGTAGAGGAATAGAGGAAGGTGTCCCGCATATACATACGAAAAATCACGCGCGAAAATTGAAAATTGTGCAAATTAGGGACCTTGCAATTGCACGACATATTGGTACGTCGCCGGGACTGGCAAATGCAAATCGTTGCAATGTACCCATACGTCGACGGGACGGGGCGGGTTAATTATGTGTTTTTCATTTAATTTTTGTTGCTACTGCCTTACTTTGGCCATTTTCGGGCATCCAGCTTGTAGAGAAGAAATTACTGAAGATTCTGGTAAAACATTCCAGCTGGGACAGTTGTTCCAGTGCTGAATAGAACCGTTGGAAATTATCAGAAAGAATAAACAAAATTCGTCCAGCGACTTCACTGCACCACCTTCACTTCTCACGCTTCTGATGGACACACCCAAATGACCTTCTGGGTACTATAAAAGTTTAATGGTTAAAAAAAAAATATTAAAAATCCCAGGGTTCAAAACTTGCCATGGATCCGTTATTTACCTTTCCTGTTTTTTCCCTGCTTCAAGGGGAAGTGTTCAGATTTTCTCCACCTCATTCAGTCTTTATGTATTCGGGCATAGTTTGTCTGTGTGGGAAAAGTTCGAAAGTCCACGTGAAGGAATAACTGTAGATGACTATGACACAGCTGAAAGAGTCACAAATTAAATTGATTTTTTTCCTAATGGATGTACTGTCTGTCGGTGGTTGTATATCTGCTGTTATCTTGTTCCTGTTTTTCCATTGCACAACCTAATATTGGTGCAAATAATTGGGTTGTGATGTGAAAAAGAGCAATAGTAATGTGCGCCTCTGAGAAGAAATTTTGAGTACATAAATAAAACGTATGCTCAGCAATGAAAGTTCCGTTAACTTGGTGATGGTGAAGTTAATTATTGTGAAAAAATATATAATAATTAAACTCGTAGGATGCTGGTGTAAAGCCCGAGAAAGTGTTCAGTATTTTATTTTTGTTATCTGTAGGCGATTTTATTCAGCTGTGTAGATTCCTCCAAAACTGGAAGACTTAGATGATAAAGCCTTCCTCAGCCCCTTCAGTGCAGGAGGTCTTTTCTAAACTTAGTACAGCCATCTAGATGTAGCAAAATAAACTAATACTAAAAGGATGTCTTCGGCCTGAACGCATAATAGAAACTTTACCCTCCCGAGAAGAGAGAACCGTGATGTTCTTTAAGATGAAATAGCCATAGACTGAAAAGGAAATGGGTCCGCCATTAATATCCATCCCATTTTCCCATTGCCTTAGACTCTTACATTACTTTACACAGCTATTCAGTCCCTTCAGCCAGGCTACATAACTTGTATGTTGACCTGTTCTGTATAATTTGTCTTGATTTACGAAGAATGTTTAGTACTGAGGGAATTAGTGTAGGCGACATCTTACCCCACCATTTCGAAAACTTTCACCTTAGCTGAAAAGAAAGATCATTTTTAAGTCAACAGAAATAAAATAAATACGTCATTAGAACAAAGTCATT
This sequence comes from Coenobita brevimanus, assembly GCF_032717465.1. Lineage (NCBI taxonomy): Eukaryota > Metazoa > Arthropoda > Malacostraca > Decapoda > Coenobitidae > Coenobita > Coenobita brevimanus. Next base: position 5,782,076 of record NC_137026.1, on the reverse strand, counting down.
TGAATGCTGTTACAGGGAAAGGGTTGAAAATAAATCTGTAAAGCCTTCAGTACCATGACCTCACTTGTGTTGTAGTTCTTGCTGCCAACACACAATTTTTTAAAGTATAAAAGTAACTCATAATACAAACACTTAAAGCACATCCCCAATGACATTTTGCTCCATGATTTATTTTTTCAGTTGCTTTATTAACGTCAGGTGATCATAAAACATCATCGCCATCATTATCATCGTCATCATCGTCATCGTTGTCATCATCATTATCATCATTGTTGTCGTCGTCATATCATCATCTTAATCTTTTCACCAATCAAAAGACATGAATATAGAAGCAAAAAAATCAGCAAAAAGTTTTTAAAATAACTTCCATTTACCTCTTTAGTACGATGACGTCAATTTCATTTTTATGCAGCCTAGACGATATTCCTGACTTTTAACCCCTTAACCGCGGGGCGCCACTTTCATGACGCTCGGGAGCAAGGGATCATACAACAGGGCGTCACTTTTGTGATTCTGTGTTATTTTGAATTCTCTCGGGCTTACAAGTGGTGACTTGTATCATCTGTCAGTATTGCCAATGTCCAACAGTAGTCAGCACTCCAAATCTCATCTGTACTCCCATCCATTGTTGACAATTTAGCCATTTTTCCCCGTTCCTGACTCCCCTCCCTACTTCCCCTCCATTACCCTGTCCTCTCAACTGCCCGGCCACGCTGCACTAACGCAAATCTCCCCCGGAATTATCCACTGATTTCATCCATTGAAATAAGCCCTATGCCCTATTCTTATACAAAATAATATATACCAAAAAGAAATAAGGTAAGTGATAGTGCTATACACCTGGATTTGGCTAATTATCACCTGACAACACCTCACGTGCACTCGTTTGCTAATTTCCCACGGAATTTTCCCCTTTGAAATATGCCATATAATCTATTCTCGTAATAAAAATCTATATAAGAAAGGAAGGGAGAAGCCTAAGTGACATTTACATTCACCTGGAACTACCTATTTTTTTTATGTATTGTCGAGATTTCCTACCAATCATTTTTTAGCATGTACTGCTACTGTCCACCAATAGTCAGCACTCCTAATCTCATCTGTACTCCCATCCATTGTTGACAATTTAGCCATTTTCCCCCATTCTTGACTCCCCTCCCTACTTCCCCTCCAGTACCCTCTCACCCCTCCCTACCTCATCTCCTTTACCCTTTCCTATCACCTGCCCGGCCGCGCTGCGCTAAAGCAAATCTCCCCCGGAATTTTCCACTGATTTCATCCATTGAAATAAGCCATATGCCCTATACTTATACAAAATAATATATACAAAAAAGAAATAAGGTAAGTGATAGTGCTATACACCTGGAATTGGCTAATTATCACCTGACAACACCTCACATGCACTCGTTCGCTAAATTCCCACGGTAATTTCCCCTTTGAAATATGCCTTGTAATCTATTCTTGTAATAAAAATATATATAAGAAAGGAAGGGAGAAGCCTAAGTGACATTTACATTCACCTGGAACTACCCATTTCTTTATGTATTGCCGAGATTTCCTACCAATCATTTCTTAGCATGTAAGTTAGCAGCTGTCACCCCATTGTCACTGTCAACCCTTGCCTGCTCAGATACGTTGCGCCATTCAGTTCCTTGTCCTCCTCTGTGGTCAAACCATGTTGCACTCGCACCCCGCCATTTCCGCCGCTTCTGCACCCATTGCAAAGGGCCCTGTGACCTCTACCCCCAGGAAAACTCATGGGGGAAGCAGGAAAGGACTAAGTGACTCTGCCGTGGAACGTGAACTTGCAGCATTATAAATGATAATGATGGATAGTGACTATGATCCTTCGGGTGATTCGTGTGATGATCCAGGTGAGGAATTGTGCCAGAAACTCCTAGTACGGGTGCTTCAGTGTCCCAAGTTATCCCTAGCTCCAAAGGAAAGGAGCCTTTAGTGCAGCAAGGGAAGGAATTTGGGAAAGGAGTGAAAAGGCGGCGGGTTAGCCCTGGAACAATGGCCCCGTGTGACCCAGCCCGCCATGAGTCACGAGGTGAATCACCTCCCCGCTCCCCTAGCCCCACTTCACTCATTTCTTCCTCTTCTTCTGCGGAATTTTCTCCTGAGTCTTTGTCGTCGGAGTCACCATCAGCACCTACAGTGAAGGCAGGCCATACAGGAAGAGGTAAATCCCTGACCCGTAAAAGTAGAGTTGCCAGTAGAGTAAGGGCTGCTAGTGCTTTGCGGCAACCTAGGGTCAGTGCGAGTGACCTTGAAACAGCTCAATCTGCCTCAGAGCCACCCTCCACCCTCACCCACCCTACACCGCTACGACAGGGAATCCTGGACGCCTTTTTGTGGACGGAAGCGTCCGATTTTGTCCCAGAACATCTTGATTTCAACGAGAGTTCCTCAGGGATACAGCCTGCCTTCACTTTTGATGAGGATGCTGAGTGTGTTGACTTCCTTTTGGCCTTCCTCGATGACAAAGTCATGCAGCACATAATTATGTGATGAGACCAACAGGTATGAATCACAACGTGCTGCAAGTGGTACAGGTGCAGCGAAGATGCAACAGTGGACCATGCTGGGAGTGCAGGAGCTGTATGTGTTCTTCACCCTCATGCTTCTCATGCCACACTCAAAGAAGCATGAGTTGGAAGAATACTGGTCCATGGACCCCTTACTACCCTCACCCACCTTCAATAAGTACATGGCTAGAGATCGCTTCCGGAACATCATGGGAAACCTGCACTTCGGCAACAACAATGTACCTTCCCAGACTGACCCACTCTGGAAGATCCGGGAGATTCTGAGCAGAATGAAGGATAAGTTTATGACATTCTTCCACTCCTTTCAGAAGGTTGTCATTGACGAATCCTTGGTTTTGTTTAGAGGACGTCTTAGGTTTGTAGGGTACATTCCAAGCAAACGCCATCGCTTTGGAATCAAGTTCTTTGTACTGTGTGACTGGAAGACTGGGTACATCCTTGACTTCGTCATTTATTCAGCCAGCACTGTCGATCTTGATAAAACACACCCCCTTGGCTTCTCAGGCTGTGTAGTGAAAGTGCTGCTTGAAAGGTATTTTGGTGGGAATCATGTGCTGTATACTGACAACTATTATACAGCACCGAAACTTGCTAAATACCTTTCAGAGCATGGCATCGGCTCCTGCGGCACTGTCAAGAGTAATCGTGCCCACTTCCCTAAATTCCCAGAGGCAGGAACCTCGCAGCGAGGAGACATGCACCTACGCAAGTCTGAGAAGATGCTGGCAATATGGTGGCATGACAAGAGGGTCATGCACATGCTCACCACCGTACGCAAGGGGGAACTGAAAGACAGTGGGAAGGTCAACCGTAGGACAGGCGAACCTGTGAGGAAACCTGATGCTGTCTTAGACTACAATATCAACATGCGGCTGGTGGACAAGTCCAACATGATGATTGGAGAGATTGACTGCTTCAGGAAGAATACTAGAGTAGTACTCGCATAAATTTGTGGCTTTGGTGTGGCCCGCACCTGTGTACAGTGTTGCCACGTTTTCTATACCGTTCTCTCTCTCTCTCTTTCTCTCTCTCTCCTGGCGGGAGATGTGAGCCACCCTGAGTACTTTTGATTCTTTTATAAGTTATTTATAACTGTGCTTTCATTTGTCAATTTGGTTTTGTTATATTTAGTGACAGTTATCATTTTTTGTATACAGCAACAGATGACCCGTTATTGCAGTACCATGATTGATTTTCATTCATTCATTCTCTTTCCCCTTCCTCCATCGCTCTGTCAGCCTGACAATGCCTCCACCACCACCACCCCCCATCATGCCGACAATGCATTCAACCTTGCCCCTCTCCTGCCTCTCTCTCTCTCTCTCTCTCTCTCTCTTTTATTGCAAGAGACATTTTGGATATTTTCTTTTACATAATATTGTATATATTGTAAATCTGACATCATTTCCACACCACCCTTGAGGTCAAGGCCACCGACTGGGTGTGGAAGTGTTGCAGCTTGCGAGTGAATAATGTTTTTTTTTTTTACTTCGGAATTGGCATATGCCTACTATTTTGTCCTACATATTAGCTTATGATTATAAATGTGATTATTCCTTGCCCTTAAAATTAAGGTAAAAGCCAGTAAATGTGAGCATTTTTCCCTAGCATCACTTGTACAAGCTATGCTTGGGTCTATGGAGGTATGTACTTTACCTTAGGCCAGACTGGGTGTGTCAGTGTTGCCACTCACAAGAATTATACTGTATGAATTATTTCTTTTACTTTGGATATTGGCATATTTCTTCTTTTTTCAGGCTCATTATCTTATATCCATAACTGTGATATTATTACCCACCCTAAAACTACGCTAAAAAACATTAAAAGTGACTACAATTTCTTTTAGCAACACTACAATATGTATGCCATGTTTCTGTGTTACTGTATAAATATTTTATGCATAATAAGATTACTGTTGATTCATCCATCAAAATACACAAGTGTAAGTTTTATTCATCTGAATTTATCATATTTGTGATGCCTTGTACATAAATAGCTTCCGTTTCACATCGCAAGTTGGGGAAAAGTGGCACCATTGTACACAGGTGCAGGCCACACCAAAGCCGCAAATTTATGCGAGTACTACTATAGGTGGTACAGGAAAGTTTTTCTGCATCTCATAGACATGATGATGCTGAACGCCTTCATCCTGTACAAGATGAAGGTAAAGCCACCCAAGTCCTTCTCTCTGAGGTTGTTTGCCAGGACTTGTGTTCAGCAGCTGCTTGAGAGATATGTTAAGGTGACAGCAGCAGCTCCAAGGTGCCATGCAGTAAGACTTCCCGACAGACTTGAGCAGAGGGCGTACATGGATCGGCACAGACTGGTGCAAATGCCTGCAACAACCAAGAGGAAGGCTGCAATCTGCAGGTGCCAGGTTTGTGCACATACCACCCGACGCACACCTGAGCACAAACGCACCTTTTGGCAGTGCGCTGAGTGCCAGGTTCCCCTCTGTGTTACCTGCTTCTTTGATTACCACAGCCAGAAGCAGTTCTAAAAGTGCAAATGGAAAATGGAAATAATGTGTAAATAATGTGTAAATAGCAAGTGAGAGCAATGGATGTAAATATGATGGAACACTGTAATATAGTTTTACAAGTTACTGCAAGTGACAGTGAATTACATAATGTAAGTAAAATAGAAGCGTAAATATTGAAAATACAATAGAAAATGTAAATAGAAATGTTAATAATTAGTAATATAAGAATATGAGTACAAATACTTGAGGTTACCACAATGAAAGTGAATCCGTGGCTCTCTACGTATTTTACTGAAAGAAAAATTGAATGCCTATAGTGACAATAAACTACTACTACTGAAGGAAACTTATGGATAAAGACTGCAGATATATATAAGTGTTATATAGTAATAGGAATATAAAGGGAGAGTGTTTTTTTGAATAATAAATGACAGAATACCAGCGGCGAACTAGAGCAAGTGGGAAGGTCATATGCGCTCGTAATTTTCATTGCTTTCACAGTGTTTTATTTTTTTTTTGGAGTATACTGTAGATTCCAAACTATTTAAGAATCATAGAATAGTGTTTCTAGTGATAATATCAGGCTGTGGTAATCACATTACGGGTTGTCAGGAAGTGTAAAATGGAGACTTCGTTACCCAACTTCAGAGGTCTCCACAAGTCCTACGGTACTCGACGAAGGCTCAGCAAACATCCCAGGAGAAAGCTGAAGATATGTGCCATAAGCTTATGTAATTCTAATAATCTAGGGCTAATAACTGATTTTTGACAAATATTTTTAGAGAGTCTGTCGGAGCGCGAATATGCCTGAGGGAGCCGCAAGTCAAAGCAAAACAAGCCCGCGGTTTAGGGGTTAATATAGATTGATGATGATGATGATCATGATATGAAACTGCATGTGCTCGTCTTAGTGGTTGCCTTGTCGTAGTTTATTCTCGTTGCCTCCAGACAATGATATTCGGTTCAGAGGGCACTATAAACAGGAGAGATTACCTGCAGTCTTCAGATAACCTCTTCACAACGAGATCTCACCTGAGCTAAATAATATCATCTGGTAGTGAAAAATGTTAAAAACTTACAAAACAGAGTAGAGTAAGCAACAACGAATATATACAACTGACGAAGGATAGCAAGATTTAAAAAAAATAAAAAATAAAATAATATCGACTTGGGTTAGCAGGAATGAAATGAAACAAGGCATCATTGTGGTGAAAGGGTTGATTCATCTTGGCGAGGGAGGGGGAGTGAGAGACAGGGAAGAGGGGACGGGGGGGAAGAGAGAGGGCGCAGAGAGATGGACAGAGGAGGGGATGGGGTGAGAAGGTGGACGGGAGTGTACAGAGGAAAGGGTGGATATGGGGTGGAAGAAATGGAGTTAAGAGGGTGGGCAAGGGATGGAGGGGGTTGGGGGAGGCGATGGGGAGGGGAGCGTGGGAAGGGGAGTATGGGGGGAAGAAAAGGGGGAGGGGGCCTTTAGTTCCTGATAATTGGCATCATTAGAGGAGTTGCATGATGAGAGAGAGGAAGGGAAACAGGGTAGGAGGTGGTGGTGGTGGAGGAGGAGGAAAGTGGAGGAGAAAACAAGAAGACTGTTAAAGAGGACAGTAGGAAGGCAAGGAGAAGAGTGAAGAGAGTAACTAGGAGGAACAGGAGAAAGTAGGAAGGGGAGGAGCAGAAAGAAAAAATAGTGCAGAGCAGAGGAAGGAGGTATGAGAAGAAGGAGAAAACCGAGGAAGGAGGAAGGAAAGGTCTTTGGAGTTAGGCGGGAGCAAAAGATGTTACATGGACGAGACGATGGAAGAATGGTAGGAAGGAGGAGGAGAAAGAAACATGGGATTAGGGTGGAGACAAGGAGAAAGAAGGTAGGATGAGAAAAAGGAGGAACGACGAAGGGAGAGAGAGAGAGAGAGAGAGAGAGAGAGAGAGAGAGAGAGAGAGAAAGAAGAAAATTACGGTAATAAGAAGGAGGAAGAGGAAAGGAAAAATCAAAGAAAAATATAATATTGATGATGGGGATGCTGAAGATGAATACGTGAACTTTGGAAGAGGAGGAGAAAATGAGTAAAGAAAATGGGGACAGATAGAGAATGACCGTGATGATGATGATGATGATGATGATGATGATGAGGAGGAGGAGGAGAAAGAAGAGGAGGAGGAGGAGGTAGAAAGGAAGAGGAGGAGGAGAAGAGGAAGACCAAGACTCCCCCAGGTATTGTAAGAGCTTGTTAATCACCCTAAAGAACCTGCCAAGAAGTTACTTAAGTCTCAGAAGGAAAAAGAGGAGGTGAAGAAGAAGAAGACGAAGGAGGAGGAGGAAGAGGAGGAGGAGGAGGAGGAGGAGGAAGGGCCATGAGTTGATGATGGTATTTGAAGAGGGACGAGGGTGGTGGATGGAGCGAGGTGAAAGAGAGGGATAGATAATGTACGGTACGGAAAATCTTCAGCAAAAAGTACAGTACGATAATATATGAAATGTATGGCAATGCAGATGAGTAGATATCTTAGCGTACTTTTCCTGATGGAGTATGTCGGTGGTTCTACATCTGCAGTTATCTTGTTCCTGGTATTGCATTGCACCAACCCACGCACTGGTGCAAAATACGGTTGCGGTAACAATCACTGTGATGTGAAAAAGAGCAATGATTATAAGCGCCTTTCAGAAGAAATCATGAATAAATGAATAAAGTGTATGGTTAGCACTGAAAGTTTCGTTATTTGGTGATGGTCAAGTTGATTATGAAGACGCTGGTGTAAAGGCCAATAACGGGGATGAACATTGTCAGATCGGTGAGAATGATACAGCCAGTCATACTTAACACCAGCTGAATGTGTTGAAAGGCTGGCTGAATTGTGCCAGCCCACACGGTCACACCAAAGGCACAGGGTTGCGGTGAGACGCACGCACGCACGCGCGTACGCATGCATGCATGCCCCCCCCCCCACACACACACACAGCTATTCTCTCCTGTAGGAGGGATCTCTGAACGGAGGAGTATGAAGGCTAATCAAAAACCATTACTTCGTAGTTTGAAAAGTTCATTCTTAAGTTCATCAAAATAATTTGGACGTTGTAAGATTTAAGAAAATAAATTCATCCGATGAAAAGAGTTAAGGGAAATTTCCAGAAGAGACCATAAATCTGAATATTATACAGGTTACTTGCGAAGGTGTGGGGCGTGTAGGAGGAATTTGTAGCCTCAGGGAACGGACTGTTTAATTTATGTTCAGAGTCGGAAGCATATTCCTTAATAAGAGTCAGTTTGTGTCAAAGGAAGGAAAACGCAGCAGAAAAGTCAATGCGTACTAATAACTGAGAATGTGAGATATGCAGTGTTAGAGAGAGAGAGAGAGAGAGAGAGAGAGAGAGAGAGAGAGAGAGAGCAATCCACCTGGGTCACTTCTCTGGGTTTTCTAAGATTTTTATAACCTTCTTCATTTTTTACCTCCCCTTATTTTCCTACGTTTTTCCCCTCAGTTTCCTAAAAGCTGGAAGTTTGTAGAACTGGAAAACCCGAAGAAAACGGTCGCCTACAAGAATATACGACTCTTACTGGGTCTTTGGGTCTCAGTAGAGTCTTTCTTGGATCTTCCAGTCTTAAATTTAGCGACTGGAAGCAGTTGGTACAGCAAAATTGACTCAGATAATTGCAGCTACTTTACATTGGGAGGATTTCTAGATGATGATGATGATGATGATACAGCACTGTCTTTCTCTGACAGGAGCTTCGAGTTTCTAATTCACTGATTCAGCGTCGGTGGTGTGGCAAAAACGATGTCACCTGCTGCAGACCTTCAGTATTGGGAGGATTTTCTGGGAGGTGTATGATGATGATGACGATGACGATGACGATGATGATAATGATAATACTAACAATTACTAAAAACACAATCAGACTTGGGATTCTGACCTCACAGTTAGCGGCCTGAAGTAAACCCCATTCTACCCGCGGTAGACATCCAGTACTGGGAGGATTTTCACGGTGGTGCATTTTGGCAGGATGACCACAGAAGGGATAGTAGTAACGGAGGGCTGGGGTTGTAACTGGCTGTGTGTGCAACTGTGTGTATGCGTGTGGATGTGCGTGTTCGCGGGCTTGAGTGTGTGTGTGGGGAGAGGGGATACATGCGTGAGGAGGGTGTGGAAGATGGAAGAGGGATGGGTGTGATAATGGATTTGTGTGGAGGTGTGTGTGTGTGTGTGTGTGTGTGTGTGTGTGTGTGTGTGTGTGTGTGTAAATGAATTCTTTGGTTCCTTTCGTTCGGCTGTATTGGACGTACCGGTAATAATTTTTGCTGGCACGAGATAGTTTTTCTATTTTGCGTAATTCAATATAGTCACTCCCAAAATTGTGAGTAGTCTTTGCTAACCAACAACCTGTCTGTAAGGTTGTCATCCTGCATAATCGGAGCTGTCTGGCTGTGTAAGGGGATGCTGTCTGAAGGTGATGGCAGCTGTCATATGCAAGCAAGTTGTTCTTTTGTTCTTCTTCGACAAACTCGAAATAGTACCTTTCTGATGAATCCTGCTCCCTGTTTTCCTGTCTAAATGGGAATGTCTGTCTATCTGGCTGTGTCAGGGCTCACTGTCTGAAGCTGGTGGCGGCTGTCATTTACCAGCAGTTGGCCCTCTATCCATGGAGAGCCAACTGCTGGTAAAGTTGGTGATGCCACTAATATTAAGTGGCGGTGTGGCGTGCCGAGTGACGCCTGCCTCTGTCCTGCCCACTCCCACTTGTTGCCGTCTGCTTCCTCTCGTGTTGCCGGGTTCCTCACATAACTGTGCTGGTGGATAAATTATGTGTTTTGTGAATTGTTTTTGCACACATGGTAAAAAAAAGTAATGCACATAGTTGAACTGTGCTTTACGTAATGTGTCAAGCAGTTCCAACAATAACACACAGTCAGTAAGCATTCTCCTCTCGCGGTGGGACCAGAATGGTTCAGTGGTAACGCTCACTCACACGACAGTAGGGTTGGCAGTTCGACCTCGCACCAGGGTAGCATATTTCTGGTGAGAGATGTAGCGGGCTTTCCAAGGATCTCTTCTTGCCCTGCAGAGGTGTGTGGTTCATTGGTTCCAGCTCGGGGGATTCACAAGAAAAAAAAAAATCTTTCGCGGTGTATTTTTTGTACTTAATCAGCACGATTTTTTTTTTTTTTACGTGCGTACATGGGTGTCGTCTAAATGTTCTTGTAGGGAGTTACGTCTCCTGGAAGCTGCCCATTTACCCCACTTGTGTCATAGGAAATGTTCTTGTGGCTAAATTGTGTGTCCTCAGAATTCTTCATGCTGCATATCAGCCCTTTCCATACAAGATGTCTGCCTTAAGTAGGGAGTTACGTCTCCTGGAAGCTGCCCATTTACCCCACTTGTGTCATAGGAAATGTTCTTGTGGCTAAATTGTGTGTCCTCAGAATTCTTCATGCTGCATATCAGCCCTTTCCATACAAGATGTCTGCCTTAAGCTGGATACAATCGACTGGACATAGAAAGAAGTTTTTCAGGACCTTGTCGATATTATCCTATATACTGTTCTTGTACCGCACTTTTCATTTTGCATTTTATTTTTTAAATTTTGTTCTTATTTACCGTTACTATGTCTGCCGAGGATTTACCGTAGCTGAGTTATATCTGAAGTTTACCTAACAATTATTTCTTCTAAGAACTGAACCCAGACCCACCAAATGACAGGTCACTTTACTCAGAGTGTTCCTGTATGTGTGAATTATACACTCTTACTGAATTATTGCTACAAAACACCCTGCTGTAAGTATGGATTTAACAGTTATCTGGAATAATATACATAATATCCTCATACCGAATTTCTGATACAAACTTTGCCTTCATAATCTCTTCACTCTGATATTGTCGTATTGTTATTTATGGTTACTGCTGACATGCAGTAATAGTCAGCCTAGAAAAGCCTCGGGGCATTGGAGCATTAATAAAGAATAAATCTCACTGTAGACTGAGTCTCTCCTAACTTGAATAAAATCATCAGGAGATCGTATCGTATGGTATCATTTAAAAAGGCCCCAGCATCCTTTCATGCGTCGGCCTTGGTCACTTAATGGCGGTTCTCCACACTGCTTGATCTCTGGCAGCCTCCTTGATCAGTCCCTTTTCCCTCAGGGCACACTCTGTGAGCTCGTCCCAGTTTTTTTTTCGGTCTGCCATTCGCAACCGTACTTGGTTGAAGGGGATACGTGCAGAATAGTATAATTTCTGGAAAAAATAAATTATATCCACATACTAAAGTTTGTGTTATTTTCATGATACAACTGCTGCGTCCTCACACAATACATTACGTCATTAGGTGGGCATAAATAATTGATCCACGCAAACATTTATGACACTGGAAAACAAGACAGCGTCTTTAGAATATTTATTATAACTTCACGCTTGGGATAGGCGTATAGGCTGGCTCAGATTCATGAAGTAATTTCTCAGTGTTTATCATTCTCTCTCTCTCTCTCTCTCTCTCTCTCTCTCTCTCCCCTCCTCCTCCTCCTCCTCCTCCTCCTCTTCCATGGTTGCTGAAAGGAGAAAACTTTCTCTGATTAACAAAGAAACTGGACCTAGTGAGGGTATTTGAACATAACCCTCTATTTTACAGCTGTAGTTTGGCAAGGTTGACGATGAATGGCTGAATATGTGGCTCCTTTGATTAAGCACACTGTTGATGGTTAAAAAAAAAAAAAAAAAAATGTGCCGCTGGTTAGGAGTGTGAGTTGTATTAAGTACTGGGTGGGCTTGAATGCTGTGTAGACGGCTGTGTGTCCATTTCCCTGGCCATGCTGTTGACAGTTGGTCCACTTGGCTACTGACTCCCATAGTGTTGAGCTTAGTAAGATTTGTGTAAGTGGTGGGAATGTAGGGTAATAAAATGAGTAAATGGAGGGAATGTAGAGTAAAGGATATATTGTAAAAGTGTGGTGTTTGATAGGCAGAAAACCAAGAACACAATGAAGGGACAAAGTGCCTTGGTGTCATAGCGCCGTGACATATCGAACAACGAATAACAAAGTTTAGATTGATGCCTATCGACTACACGAGGGACAGTAAGGCGGACACAGAAGGTTTGTTCAGTCCTCTACTAGAATACGATCCACAGCAATCACTGTTATATTCAGGTTCCCATTGGTACTGCTGGGTGAACAGGGACAAAATGTGGAAACCAATTTGTCGCAGAGTCCGGTCGGCGTGAGTTTGAGGTTGTGCATTTTGGAGGTGGATATGGGGCCCCGTACAGCAGTGTCTGCCCCATGGTGGTGAGTGACATACCTATCAGAGGCAGGAGTGTGGCCAGGAGGAAGAGTAACCCACGGCAGTGAGTGACTTACCTATCAGAGGCAGGAGTGTGGCCAGGAGGAAGAGTAACCCACGGCAGTGAGTGACTTACCTATCAGAGGCAGGAGTGTGGCCAGGAGGAAGAGTAACAGGGTGGCACCTGATCCCAACATTATGTACCTGAAGAAAAGACATTATATAAGTAAATAAATAAACATGTGCATATGTAAATGCATATATATTAATATGTAATATTTATTTATACAGAGAGAGAGGGGGGGGTGGAGGGGAAAGTACTTTGCATTAAAGAGAATGAAATGGTAATAACTGCGATAATAGAAATACTGATAATTACCAATGCTCAGAAAAGGGAGGCTAATTATACTATACCGTGATGTTAGTGTAGGATGTAGAAGGGGAGACATTTTAGCTCCTTCACTCCGATGACGTATTGTGTTGTGTTCTTTCTGTGCTTAGAGGATTTAATTGAGCTTCGGAAAGATCTTGTTCTTGATAGGTTTGCTGCCAGAGGTACCACCCTAAGCTGGACAATATAATAAAATAATCTATCTATATATACACCAAGGCTGCTTCCCCCAAGGAAAGGGAGGTAGCCGAGACAGGACGACACACTCCTCATTTACTCATCCATTCAAACAGTCATTCGCATCTTAGCCCCAAAGGGGAGAAGGGACATATCCTCACCGCACCACACCACACATGGGTAAACTGCGCAGTGCAATCAGTGACATCCAAAGAAGGGCCCGACAGCAGAGCTGGTTTACCCCTGCCACATCATAATAGACCCATCCCCTTACTCGCACCTGACCTGACTAGCTAATCAGACCAAATGCGGAAGAATATCCCCTCAGGGCTGCATCATCATTTATTCATTCACAATTTCTCTCCATTTATTTCTGTCACGCACAGCCACTTTTCCTTGCTCAACAGACATCCCTCTCGCATCTAGCGCTCTCTTCACACTGTCCATCCATCCTATTCGTGGTCTTCCTCTCAGCCTTACACCTCTCACATCAGATCTAATTATCTTTTTCACCAATCGCTCATTATCCATTCTCTCCATATGCCCAAACCATCGCAACACCCTCTGCTCAACTCTACCAGCCATCTCCCGAACAACTCCAGTTCTCCTTTGCACTTCATCATTTCGCACTCGATCCATACGCGTCACTCCACACATACTCCTCAGACACCTCATCTCCATTACATTCAAACTTTTCCTCTCTGCTACACCCATGTTTCATGTTTCAGCCCCATATAACGCAGTCGGTACCACAACACCCTCATACAGCCTTCTCTTTACATTCATTCTAAGCGAACGACATCTAAATACTTTTTTCATTCCTCCAAGCACCTTTCCTACTTCATTTATTCTAAACTTCACTTCTGCATCTATTCTTCCATCCATAGCAACAAGCGACCCTAAATACTTAAAACACTCCACCTCCTCAAGCAACTCACCATTCAAAACTATATTCATCCCCCTACCATGTACCAACCTCGTACACTTCATCACTTTACTCTTATTCTCATTTACTTTCAATTTCCTCCTTTCACACACCCTTCCAAACTCCTCTACCAGCTGTCTCAATCTCTCCTCTGAATCAGCCACCAGTGCAGTATCATCTGCAAACAGCAGCTGCTTAAGATTCCACTCTCCACCATCGACATTCACCAGACTCAGACCTCCCCCTAAAACACTTGCATTCACCTCTCTTACAACACCATCCATATAAATATTAAACAACCAAGGCGACATCACACATCCCTGTCACAGTCCCACTCTCACGGGAAACCAATCACTCACGCATTTCCTACTCTTACACACGCTCTACTATTTACATAAAAACTTTTCACCCCTTTTTAGTAACCTACCATCAAGTCCATGCAATCTTAAAACTGTCCACAAAGCCTCCCTATCAATTCTGTCATACGCTTTCTCTAAATCCATGAATGCCCAAAACACATCCTTGCCTTTCGCTAAATACTTCTCATACACTTGTCTCACAGCAAACACCTGATCCACGCATCCCCTCCCTCTCCTAAAGCCACACTGCTCATCACCAGTTACTCCCTCTGTACCCTCTCTCTCATAATTAACACTCTACCATACACCTTACCTACAACACTCAACAGATTTATACCCCTAAAGCTAATACATTCATACTTATCACCCTTGCCTTTATACAATAAATAAATAAATAATAATGATAATGATGATGTTTTGTGGAGGTAAGAATTAATGAACCCTTCAGTCCAGTGATGTGTTTTGCTGTTGTTCAGGTTTTTTTCAATTCTCAGTTCTATCGCACTGGCTGTATCATTCACTCCAGACCTCATGTCTGTTGTTACTGCCACTTATTCTGGCCACCATCCATTCACTCGATGCAGTGCAACCTTCAGATGAAGCAAAAATAGGCATATATAGAGGTATTTGCTGATGACCAGCCAGTTTCTTGCAATCCAGGGTACCATTTATGTGCAATTAGTGATAACCATATAACCAGATGGCCGCCTGGTGGCCCAGTGGGGTAAGGCATTCCAGCCTCATAGGACCCGGAAGGATTTTCAGTCGAAGAATGATTGGGGTTTATTGCGCACGTGATGCCATTCAGGGGCGAGTGAGGCTGATCACCTTTGCCTTAAATTCTGGGACTGGATAGGGCTCTACGCTTCTGAGGGGGCAAAAAGAATTTGCTGACAGATATATAGATAGGGGAAAAAATCTTAGGCCAAACTCTCGCGTACTTAGAAAGTTTCATTGCAACTGTTGCGAGCGATATATTTTGCGTATTACAGTTTGAAATGTTGAATTATTCGTTAATAATTTTACCTTCAAAGTTTACATACACAGCATTAGTAAGCATGCCATAGAAACAAGTACACTCGTAGGGAAGAGATACAAAAGAACATGATGGCTAATTATTTGCCTTTCTTTACCAAACCATCCATTTAAGTTGTTATTGTCTGTCAAGTAGTTAGGGGTGATTACACACTGACATTTATATTAGGTAGCGAGGTTGTATGAGGCAGGAGAAGGAAGCGGCATCTGAGTGGAGACAGCAGTGGATTCTCCGGTAGTTAACTCTGTCATGATCACGTCTTCTCCAGCACTCTCTTCCACCTGACCCCAAACGATTTTATTCAGTTGAGTCATAGAAAGTGATTTTTAATACTGATGCCATAAATTATCCGTCTGATAAATGGGACAGGTGTAGTATTATTTCAATTAACGCCAGACGATTTTATTCAGTTGAGTGAGTCATAGGAGGCTGAATGTTAATACTGATGCCATTACCCTCATGAATGGCACAACTCTGATAGTCTGTTACAGCCAACGCCAGACGATTTATTTGGCCGCGAGTGACTCACGGGAGACAGATTTAACAGGAATGTGAGATAAAATCTTGGATGGTGGAATACTATCTATCTATCTATAGCCACACACCATAATCCCATAAGGGGTGGCCGATTGTCTTTGAGTTAGTTATTTTACGGGGAGGGGCACTAACCCTCCACCAGCCCACTTGTTGACTCGAAGGGAAATGGTGGAATACGTTGACTGGAATATGTTAACTACCACTGCCAGCCAGCGACGTCTTTTTACCCTGATTCATGGTATATCCAGACGTTTGTATTTATCTCTGGAGCAACGTTTACACCCGGAGGGGTTAGATACAGCCTTCATTAACCCCTCCAGTATACCATGACTCTTATAGTGAATAATATCAACAGGTTGGGGGAAAATACGATACTAGATATCATTTGTAGGTGTTACGTGTCATCAAATACTTACATCACAGGTATCACGACGTGTTGATTGCAATAATGTCACATTAGAAGCACGACAGCTGTAACACTCATCTGCATTGTGGTACCTCGTATCGTTGATTGCAATGTTCTTACAGCAGAAGTACAACAACAGCTGCAACACACATCTGCACTGTGGTATCACAGTGTGTATATTGCAGTAATCTCATATCAGAAGCACAACAACAGCTGCAACACACATCTGCAATGGGGTGTGTTGTACAAATAGTGTTGTCTCTCATTGGTTTCGTCAGATGCATTTTGTGTTTTATTCATGCTGTCTCCGGACCATTTTGTTCACTTTCACATAAACTTTTCGCTCAGGAGGAGTTAGGTAGATCCTTCATTAACTCCCTTACTCCATAAACTTTTAATAGAAACCTTAGCCCCCAGCACAAATATATAAAAGTTACTTCCTTGGCATGAAAGGGTTCAGATCTACATGTGTCAATTCTCTTATGTTTTTCGTGTGTGTTGATTCACCAGATGTTTTTACCTTATCGTTTGCCTTAGCATCTTTACTCTTTACTATTTATCACGTAGACACATTTTTACATTAGACTGATTTCAAGGCGGCTTCTGAGATAATTATCCTTATTATTATTATTATTATTATTATTATTACTGTTACACTTCACGAACACACTGTAACAAATGAATTGATACTTAACAAAACTATCATTTTTTCTCTTTAACTTGCAATAAATCAATCTTTTCTTCCGATACTTGTATAGATTTATTTGGTATTGTGCACACTTTATTCCTAGACTGAATTTGTACACAGTATAGTCAGTAATGTGATGGCTGGTAATACCTGTCCATGGGTGTATGCAACCCCTTCACTACGATATGTCTGGCATAAGCTGCAATAAACTGGTGTCGCTGGCAGGAACAAAATGCAATAGATGTTATTTCAGCAGCCAGGACATAGCACTGCAGGTGTGGCAGTGGCCTACTTCCGTCCAGTATAAACCAAGCGATTATGGTGGTTTATATGGCAGGTAAACACAGGCACGCGGGATGGGTGAGGGGGACGGGGAGCGACACACCCTCACTCACACACTGCTGTACCAACACTGACCTCCACGCCTCACCAACACCCTGCCATCACCCACCCCCACCCACCACCTCTCTCTCTCTCTCTCTCTCTCTCTCAACAATGTGTCGCAGGTTTTGTTGTGTGTGTGTGTGTGTGTGTGTGTGTGTTCAGTTTGTTCCTTGGTCCTGGTGTCTTGAGTTGCTGTGTGTGTGTGTGTGTGTGTGTGTGTGTTCCTACCTTCCTTCTTCTTTCTCCTTCTTTTCTTCCTCGTCTTCCCACCTTCCTTCTTCCTTCTTTCCTTCCTCGTCTTCCTACCTTCCTTCCCATTCCTTCTTCATTCTTTTCTTCATCCCTTTCCCTTCCTCTCCTCCTCCTCCTCTTCTCTCCTTTATCCCTCCTTCCCTCCCTCACCTCCTCCTCTTCCTCCTCCTTTATCCCTCCTTCCCTCCCTCTTCATTTTTTCTCCTTCCCTCCTTCCCACTCTTCCTTCAGCCTTTCACCCTCCTACCCCTCTTTTCACTTCCCTCCATCCTCTCCTCCTCTCGTCTTTCCATTCCTCGTCCTCTCTTTCTTGGTTTTGTAACTATTACCTGAAAAATATAATATACAGTATTTCCCATCTGTTTTCCTCCCCCCCCCTCTCTCTCTCTCTCTCTCTGAACTAAGAACCAACTTAGATTAAAAGAAAGAAGAGTATGAAGGATAAACAGAGAGAGAGAGAGAGAGAGAGATCTGTTGGGGTCAGTTTGCTGTGAGGTGTAAGAGGTTGTGGGAGTGAGGTCAATAGGGCCGTTCCGGAAAAGTCAGAAACCAAGGACCGTTCTGGGATTAACAAGGGGACCGTTCTTCACAAGTAAAATACGAAGGGAAGGAAGGAAGGAAGGTAGGGAAGGAGCAGTAGCATCAAAGCACACCCTGGCTGTGTGGCACTAAGGCTGGCGTTGGCATGGTGTAGGGGAGAAAAGGTGAAGGAGAGAGAGAGCAGTCACGAGTTATTTGTGTGTGTGTTCTTACCTAATTATTCTTACCTAATTGTATCTTTACAGGAATGAGTCAAGCTCGTACTGTCCCGTGTCTTAAACCATATTTATCGTACATATCCTAAAATTTGTGAATTGTTTTGGCACACACTATTTCATTCGGTAGTGCATTCCATTGATCAATTACTCTATTTGGGAAACTAAATTTCCTTACGTCTTTATCGCCTCTTTTTTTTTTTTTATGCAGTTTTTTGCAGTGTCCTCTTGCTGATGCTTCCCCATAGGTTATGTAACCATTTATGTTTATTTTCTCCTTCCCTGATATGCATGTATATAACATAATCATGTCACCTCTTTTCTTTCTCTCTTGTAGTGTTGGTAGATTCAATTTTTCTAGTCTTTCTTCATAGCTTAGATCCCTTAAGCTTGGTACCCATCTTGTAGCGGTCTTTGTACTTATTCAGTCTTATCTATGTGTTTTTTGAAATGAGGATTCCAGACTACTGATGCATACTGCAGGGTTGGTCTGATGAATGATGTTATTATCCTTCTTAGCATGTCTTCATTTATGTATGTGAATGCTATTCTCATATTTGCAAGCAGTGTATACATGTTCCGTACCTTCTCACTGATGTGGTCAGCCGGAGATAGTCTGTTATTGATAATCACACCTAGGTCCTTCTCTCTTTCTGATGTGTGTAGGGTTTCCTAACGCATAATCCCAATTAGGTCTTTTTCCACTTTTACCAAACTTAATCACATGTGTGTGTGTGTGTGTGCGTGTGTGTGTGTGTGTGCAACAGAGACAGACAGACAGAGGCTATCTATCTATTGCCAGATGCCTCAATCCCGTTTGGGGTGGCCACAAACAAATCGCCTCCAAGTCGCCCTGTCCCCCGCCATTTCACTGCCCTGCTCCCAACTCACACACCCCTCTCTCATATACCTCTCCACCCCATCCCTCCATCTCATCCTCGGCCTCCCCCTCCCTCTTCTCCCCTCCACCTCACTCACATACACTCTCTTCGTCAGTCTTTCACCCTTCATCCTCTCCAATGGCCAAACCACCTCAGTGTGTTCCTCATAACGCTTCCCATCACATCCACATCCACACCACAACGCTCCTTTATATCCTCATTCGTCAGCCTGTCTCTCCACGTGACTCCACAGGCTCCTCTCAAATAACTCATCTCCACTGCTCTCACTCTTGACTTGTGTCCTTCCAACAATGTCCAAGCTTCACTTCCGTACGTTAGAGTTGGTATCACAATACTGTCATGTAGTAACTTTTTCACTTCCATGCTCACTTCCCTGTTTCTTATCACTGCTTTCAAAGAACCAGCAACCTTTCTTCCCTGCTGCACCCTTTCAAGCACTTCACCCTCCAAACCTCCATCCTTACTGATCACACTACCCAAGTACTTAAACGTACTCACATTTTCCAATTCCTCACCATCCAACCTCGCTGTACATTCACTAACTTCACCTCTCTCAAAGACCATCACTTTACTCTTCCCTACATTCACCTTTAGATTCCGTTTCTTACACACTCTCTCAAACTCATCCACCAAGCCCTGCAGCTCCCCTTCGTCTTCACTCAACAACACAGTATCATCTGCAAACAACAGTACAGGGAGTTTCCAAACACTGTCCTCTCTCACTAAATTTCCTTACGTCTTTATCGCCTTTTTTTTTTTTTTTTTAAATGCAGTTTTTTGCAGGCTGCAGGGTGTAAAAAATGTACTGATGGCGAGATTTAACCCTATTCGGTGCAACCCTTGGCGATTTCCCACACTTACGACCCTAGTATCGTGAAAAGAATCTTGAGTAATGTTATTGCTTTGACGAAGTGAAAGGAACGCATTCGGACACGTCGGCGCCGTTGCAAGTCAAGCGCCGCCAAACATATCGTACCGCACCAGCGCGCACTGAAACACACGCACACACACACGTTTAACTATTATCAAATTTAAAATTAATGTAAATATCAAATGACCAATTATTTTACCATTCACCAACGCTTATCATGTTTGCCATATATCAAGCTGTAGGCTATATTTTCAGTCTGAGGGCTGCAGTATCAATAAACCGTTTACTGTTGTCTCACACACACACACACACACACCGTCCATAACATGGAAGTTGATAGCTTACACATCTTCCTCATCATCAATATCACCACCCTTCCTCCCTCACACTCACCACCTCCCATCTTCCTCACCACCACCTTCCCTCCCTCCATCACCCTCACACTCACCACTATATTCCCTTCTACCCTACTCTCCGTCTCACTACCACCGCTTTTTTCTCACCACCATCTCTCTCACTCACTCGCCACCACTAATACTCTCCCTTTCTTCCTCACCATCATAACTCGTAAACCCACTTTCAGTGCACTTACTGCTAGGTAGACTAGTTGATGGAAAGGTACCTATTAGTCAAGGAAATCTAATAATGTAAGCATGTTAATAATTTCTGGTTATACATGCTAATATTTTCTTTTTATGCAAGAAAGAAGGAACCAAAGGGCAGGACCTACAAATTGCTCCCTGCAAGAAAAAACAAACAAGACAGCAAAACCAAATTCAAGATCAGTTCATTTCGAGATGCCTGGACACACTGTGTATGAAAGACTGGAGACCGTAGGCAGTAAGAAAAACAGAGATGGAGACAATTCCAGAGTTGACCTGTTGCATACATGAATGACTGGAGCAACGGTTAACTCTTGCATTAGAGTTGGACAGAAAACGGCTGAGTTTGTTGCTAAGACGGGTGCTACGTGCCTGCCGTGGTGGTGGAGGGATGCAAGCAAACAGTTCAGAGGAACAGTGACCATTGACGTGGCGATAGAAAAGAGACAATGATGCAACAGTGCGGCGGAGACAGAGGTTGAAGGAAGCCAGTAAGAGGAGAGTTAATAAGACGAAAAGTCTCCGACTCCATCCTGTTGAGAAGAACTGTGTGTGGGGAGCCTCCCCACACATGACAGCTGTGCTCTACACAGGGGCGAATAAAACCCGTGTATAAAGTCAACAACTGTGCAGGGCCGTGGGTTAGGGCTTCCTGACTAAAACCTCACTAAGTGAAGAGTCCAGTCCTGCTGTGGACTAAAAATGGAAAGTACATAATGATGATGATGAGAATACTACCATATATTTCTTTCTAATGACTGAATATAATATTTAGCTAAGCGAGTTTCAGCCACACTCAAAAAGAGTGTGTAACCAGGATACGGGACGAGGACCCAACTCGCCATGTATCCCACCAACCACTTTCCCATACCTCCTCCCATTAGAAAGTAGTTATTTATTTTTCAAATGTCATTACCACTATATAATAATGAATTTATAGAAGTAAAAGATTATTCTTATTAATTAATTTTACACGTGTGGTGTGAGGACTGTGTTGGTGTGTGAGGACTGTGGTAGTGTGTGAGGACTGTGGTGGTGTGTGAGGACTGTGTTGGTGTGTGAGGACTGTGGTGGTGTGTGAGGATTGTGTTGATGAGTGAGGACAGTGGTGGTGCGAGGACTGGTGGTGTGTGAGGACTGTGTTGGTGTGTGACGATTGCGTTGGTGTGTGAGGACTGTGGTGGTGTGTGAGGTCTGTGGTGGTTTGTAAGGATTGTGTTGGTGTGTGAAATATAATCTATTCGTGAGAACAAAACAGACTCGACCTTCTCATGGACCCACTTCATGTATAACTAAGGAGTGAGAAACAGGTAGACCTTTATCATACAAATGGGTGGCGAGTGAGAAAGGGCCGAGGAGAACAGGAGGTAGATAAGGCAGAAGGCGGTAGATGTACGGGAGATAAATGCTTGAAAAGGCATACATATTGCATAATAATTGCAAAATTCCACATCAACAGCCTTGTGCCTTACCTACCTCCTATTCTGCCTGTCCCTCTGTTGTATAATAATGGTCTACCTGCTTCTCACTCCTTACAGCTGAAGGAGGTCCTTGAGAAGGCTGAATCTGTTGTCACCAATATATTATATAGGTATTTCTAAATCTGAGTACTGCAAATTATAATTGAAGGGCACAGAGAAATAGTTATAACCAATTATTCAAAGGCACGGTAGCTCTATCTGCTCATGCTACGCCCCAAGGAGTATTCAGAGCAATGCAATAACAAATCTTCAATTATGAAGTTATACCCAAAACATCATCAATATACAGTATAAATCAATAGTTATTCAGTGGGGCAGTCAATCCCAAAATACCGACAAATTAGTCAGTAGACAGTCCTAATGTCAGTTTATTAGTAATTTCCCACTGGTCAATCACTAGCCTATCACTGAGACCTTTGTCGGTCAGCCAGTCAGTCTCTCCAGAAGTCAGTCCCTTGATCCTTTGTTAGTAGTCACCACGAGAAAATGCAGCTGCCAGCCAAAGCTCCGTACATGCGGGGTCACCATTAAATTCTTACGAGTAGACTGTTAACCAGGAAACGTGCCAGTCTTTGGATTACTGAATCGCTTAGAGCAGCCTGTAGCTTCCTGGTTAAACCCTATATCTCTATTAACTGGAGAACAAGCTGTTCCCTGGTTAACCCACAGGCACAGTGTGGATATGAGGGGTTAGATCCAGAGCCTTGCCTGGCGCTTTCAAGGGAGACAGCAGTCAATCAGGCCCCAGCTCCTTCTCTCCACTGCGAGACCATGCTTCATTTCAATTGATCCACCCCCTGCAGCATCGACCCCTGGTAAGTTAAAAAGATCCCGACGGATGCCAATTAACTAACAGGGCCCTCAGTGACCCACAGCCCGTCACAGGTCGAAAGAGTAGTAACCGTTAACTCGGGGCTATCCATGCCTATGCTCCTAATCTATGTATTTTCCGGCGGTATTTGATCCTACGCACTCGAACATCCTTTTTACTCTACACTTACAACTAATATAAGTAAGCTGGAGGATTCTTATGCTGCAAGATCCTCACCTTCCGTATCTCTATTTACATCTATCATATAAGGAAATTTTTAAACAAAAATATAATCCGTATATAACGTAAACTCAGTCATAATCTATACATATTCACAGACATGCATATTCATTCTTAATTTTCAAAACAATACTTTCACTGATTGGGCATGTTACTATAGCAATTCATACATACTTTATTTCAATGCTGATCACAGGTGTGCTTGTGACATACTTGACATTGTTTCGTGGACGATTTTACTTTAGGGCGATTCTGAGTGTATCCTGGACCATAAAGAGACTCCAGGCATGAATGACACTTGTGCCGCTTGCCTGACCTATTCTCATGTGTTACTTCTGGGACGGCCTCCTCTACATCTCCCTGTCCAAGCATCAGATTCATCTTAGCTATTGTATTCCTGATCAGACCACAAGCCTGAACTTTTCTTCTTTCAATTTGCGGATTACACAATGCCTTCACTAACTGCCAGCCGTAGGAGGTTGAAGCAATTTTTCTTGGGTCCTGATTATTATATAACGAATAAATTGTCTGTGAATTTACTCTGGCAGTGTCGACAATGTAGCCAAGGGCATTCACTGTCCATCTTCTAGATTTAGTGTGTACTGTATGAAAACTTATTCTCTGATCCATAATGTCAGTGCCTCCTTTAGTGAAATCATACAATTTAAATATAGCTTTTTGGGAAACTGTGCTCAGAAGTAACACATTTTTCTTACCTTTGCTTTTGGTGGGTGTTACATTGGATTCAGTGTCATTTCCTCCCCGTGTTTCTTCCAGTAAATTTGGTATGACCTATCTTCCCTTTCTGTGACTGTCTTTATCTCTGGTGGTATGCCCTTCCTAGTAGAATCTATAGTACCTAAGGCTGAGATACCTTGTGTTTGAAGCCACTCCAGTAACTCTATACTGGTATACAATCTATCCAGGCTAATAATCCTACCTCTAAGGTCGACTGAGGCTTGTAACTGACTTACCAGAGCTTTCACTGTTGGGACTGTACCGCGTATGTAGTGTGGTCCTGGCTCTCCAGGTTTACCTGAATATACAGCTGTCCTAAAGGTAAATGGATATCTAACAGCATTAATAGATTTATATTGGAGGCCGTAGGGTACGGGTTTGCTCTTATTGTAGTCTGAACCCTATTTGTGTTCTGCACCCATACAACGTTTCATCAGTGGTCAAGAAGTCACCTGGCTCTAACACTGAGCAACAACAATTACTGAACTGTTCAAAAAGCTCCCTGATTGCTACAAACCGATCGTGTACCCATCTCTGGTGTCTGGTATCAATGTCGATCGTGTACCCATCTCTGGTGTCTGGTATCAATGTTGATCGTGTACCCATCTCTGGTGTCTGGTATCAATGTTGATCGTGTACCCATCTCTGGTGTCTGGTATCAATGTTGATCGTGTACCCATCTCTGGTGTCTGGTATCAATGTTGATCGTGTACCCATCTCTGGTGTCTGGTATCAATGTTGATCGTGTACCCATCTCTGGTGTCTGGTATCAATGTTGTTAAAAGTTATGTTGGCATGTAAAAAAACATAATCGTTTTACAGACATGACGGCTCCAAATGTTGGGTGACCAAACCCTTCCATGAAGAGACAATTATAGCAATACTTATTTTGTCCCAACAAGCCTCTTGGATAGAGCAGGCCAAAAAAGCTTTTCAATTCAATGGCATCAGTCATCTTGACGTGTGTTGGTATTTCAGCACTGTCAGTATTAGAAATTTCGGTAATTATGCCTTGTGTTAGCATGGGTTACAATACCATCAATCATATTAGATGTTATAAACAACTCCATTCCATTATTTCTGTATTAGCTGACCTTGCCTCTCCTAACAAACATCCTTCACTAGGCAATACCTTCTCAACAGGCCTACCTTCTGTATGATTGGTCCATGTTATTGACTTATCGATATCTAATTTCTCTGCGGTTTCTCTAAAATGCAAGTATATTCCCTGAGCTCGTGTGACAGGACAAATTCGTCATAATTTTGTTTGTTCAAGCATTGGTCCAAAGTACTGATTAATCTATTTTTCACCAGTGGCTTTCTGTTTCTGAGTGGTACCCACTCTTCTTCATTTTGTCATCATTCTGATCCTCATCTTCATCGTCGCCCTCAGCTACTCTATCCAAGGCAAGGTCATCATCATCATCATCGCCAACTACCTCTTCCAAGTAATTTTCGACTATCATAGGTCGTCAACATAGTCGAAAGTAAATCCATGACTACGTCCGTCAGCACATCCACCCCGTCCCCTAATTAATTGCTAACTAACCGTCGTCCGGCACGCCTACACGAGAGCCGCGAGGATTGTGCGTGTGTGTGTGTGTGCACATTACAATACACGTGTGTGTATCTGTGTGCACAATACAATGCACCTGTGTGTATGTGTACGAACAACCATTTCATAGGGTATGAGGAGTCATAGAGAAAAAACAATGAATAATACATAGATAATAAAATTAGTGCATGAAATAACTATTTCACTAGGTATGAGGAGTCATAAAGTATGAACAATGAATAATACATAGAAAATAAAGTAGTTTTAATGAAAATAGAAAACGTATCGTACGTCTGGAAGCTGTGTTGATGCCCGTTAGGCTTGCGTAGGCTAAGGTCCCAGATATTCCACTCATCTTCGAACGTTTTCTTTTTGTTTAGCGCTCTCCACGGGGAAAAATCGTTAATTTTAGAGAAAACGATCGTTTCAACCCAGTTTTTTTTTTTTTTTTTTCCGCTCAGAATCACCATTTGTTGTGTTTCCAGTAATTTAATAAGAAAACAATCGTGAGACCATGCATTGCTTACAATCTAGAGTTTATTGGTAAAAATTAATTAGGGCGTATAAAAAATGATACGGGTTGCACCGAATAGGGTACAATTCCACTACCACCATATCCTGCATAAATAACATACTCATTAATTTTAACCAGTCGTATGCAAAAATAAATCGCTAAGAAAGACGTGTTAGGGACCTTCGTTTTGTATGTATGCATGTCTGTATGTATGTATGTATGCATGTATGCATGATTTTGTCAGTCTGCCTCTGCGTATGTCTGTCTGTCTGTTTGTCTACGTATGTATCGAAGGCCAGTTTTTTTTTTTCTTTCTTTCTTTTACTGAGGCGAAGATACACTTGACAGGTTGGTGATGACTGGCTGGCTGCAACATTACTTCATAACCTCTTTACTCGTTAGCAGTATTAATTGACAACATATATCTGAGGGGGACATTTAGCTTAGTAAATGGTGTTCGGACATGTTGCATTCAGCCAATCACCACCAACCTGCAAATGCATCTTCCCCTTGATAAAAAAAAAAAAAAAAAAAGTGTTATGTATGTATATAGGTACGCGTGTATTTATGTATGATTGTATGTATGAGTGTATGTATGTCTGTACACATACTGTATGTATGTATGTATGTACGTATGTATGTATGTTTCAGCACAGGCCAATAATATCCAATGTTTTCTCAGAATTTCAAGACATTTATTCTATTCGTTCCACGTTTTCATTTCCCATATATTTTTAAAAGAATCACACACACACACACACACACACACACACACACACACACACACACACACACACACACACACACACTTTCAAAATTCAATCAATCATCAGGTGCAGCCATTCCAGAGTCGGACCAGGGCCCTTCCCACGGCGGGGTGCAGGGAAATATGAGGAGGTTTGGCTCCTGGGTGAACGCCGCAGCAACTCCGACCAGGGAACAGTGCCAGCATTTGTATGCTGCTCTTCAGAGCCAGGGGTCAGAGGTGATGGAAATCAGCAAGTGCCTCAGACATTATTATTATTATTATTATTATTATTGTTGTTGTTGTTATTATCATCATCATCATCGTCATCATCACCATCATCATTATTATTATTATTATTATTATTATTATTATTATTATTATTAATGCTACTACTAATCTTACTACCACTAATACCATCACCACCACCACTACTACTACTACTACTACTACTACTACTACTACTACTACTATTGCTGCTATTATCACCACCACCACCACTACTACCACTACTACTACTACCATTGCTACTATTATCACCACCACAACCACCACCACTACTACCGCTACTACAGTACCCTCACGTCCAAGACGGGTTTGTCCAAGACGTTTCGCGTCCAAAACAGAGACCACAAATAAAAATCCACTATATTGCTGTAATACGGTTGCACACGTCCAGTACGGAACCAGCGGCTCACAACGACTCAAATCCAAGGAGAATACAGCACTGACGGTCTCACCTTCAACTCAGTTCCCGCGTCTGGGAGGGTGACGTGGTTGCGCTGTTGTCCAATAAAATACTGGCATCTGGTACCGTGATGAGCAGACAGGGCTTGTTTTTGTCTAGGAAACCTTCTGCTAACCCCCTGAAGCACTGCCAGCTGGCTCAGGCTACTAAGCTGGAGACAACTGAGCTACTAAGCTGGAGATAACAAGCTCAGAAACACACACTCTGAAGGTGAGGGAATTTGTTTTGGTGCCAAAGAGGTCTAGGGTGATGGTTCTAGGGGCACTTGTCGAAGATTTTGTGACAACATTTATTTATTTTTTTTATATAAGGTTTTGTGTTGGTCCAAGATGTTTCTTGTCCAAGACGGGACCCTCAGGCGACAATATTATCGTCTTGGATGCGAGGGTACTGTACTACTACTATTACCACCACCACCACTACTACTGCTACTACTACTACTATTACCACTACCATCACCACAACCTACTACCACCACTACCACAACTGCAACTAATACTTCTACTATCGTACTACCACCACCACCATCACCACCATTACTACTATTGCCACTACTACTACTACTACTATTACCACTACCGCCACCAGTATCACCACTACCACCACTACTACAACTACCACTATCACCACCACCACCACTGCTACTACCACTACTACTGCTACTACTACCACCATTTTCTACTTTAGAATTATCCCAAGCATTGAGGGGGCAAATTTAACCATAGTTTATCTCCCTATTTCGAAAATAATGTTGCCCGCAGGGAGTGCGGAAAAAAAAAAAAATAAAATAAATAAAGCCATCGATATGAAGGGGCTGACTGAGTGTTCTTTGTCTCATCCGTAACACCTCCTCGTTAGCCATCTCTCTCTCTCTCTCTCTCTCTCTCTCTCTCTCTCTCTCTTACCTAGTTCTTTCATCCTTCTTACCTGTACCTACATCCACGTCATCCCTTCCCTCTCCGTTGTCTTACCCCTGCCAATGCAGTAATGTCTCAGTCATTATATCCTCCCTCTCTTCACACCATTAGCAGATATAGCTTCCATTAATCACTTTATTACAAGAAGTTGCCCTGATACTCATAACAGAAATATAATAAATAATAAATAAAGAGTCTGGTATACGCCTTTTACAATAACTTGGCCTAAAATTGCTCTCTCTCCATCTTGGATCCTTAGTTGTAACTAGAGACAAACACTAGAGTACCATGCCCGTCTAGCAACAAACTCTCATCCCTTTTCTGTCCAACTCTCTAATGCAAGAGTTAACCGTTACTCCCAGTCCTTCATTTATGCAACAGGTCAACTCTGGAACTGTCTCCCTCTGTCTGTATTTCTTACTTCCTATGATCTCCAATCTTTTAAACGCAGTGTGTCCAGGCATCTCGAAGTGAATGGATCTTGAATTTGGCGCTCTGTTGAATTGTTTTTGTTATTTCTCGAAAGGAACGGTTTGTGGGCTCCTGGCTTTTGGTTCCTTCTTTCTTGCATAAAAAAAAGTGCTATGGAAAGGCTGTAAAGCTGCAACATGGCCTGTTTCTGCCACTGAGCTACGTGAAATAAACCGCAAAATAGGATATGCAGGCCAAGTTAAGGTGAAAAGAGTACATCACCAAGATTTTAATATAAATTGTGCACTCCAGCTGAAAAGGCTAATTTTCTCTATAATTTTCTTTCATTAACCCCTTCGTTAAGACAGGCCTGCCGAAAATGAAAGGAGAATCGTCTGACCGTTTCTGTCTTGCACTATCTGGTCATCCCTTACACCCACTGTCACATCCATACCCTCACACCAGCAGACTGAGCCGTGCCAGCAACACACAAGATCCTACCAAGTGTTTCTAGTGCAGTGCTATCTACGGCCCCCCTGTATATGACACCCCCCCACACCAGCAGATTGAGCCATGCCAGCAACACACAAGATCCTACCAAGTGTAATCTGCGGCCCCCTGTATATGACACACTGGGACTGAAGGGATTAACACTCCTGGTCTCCTATTCTCTGATATTCCATTCCACTCAATATCACACGATTTTTTTCAGTTGAGGGAGGCAGAGCAGCCGGAGTGGTGACAGGCTTAGCCATTCACAGGCTTATCTCATTTACATTGGTCTTTCTTTTTCCCTTCTTCCATCTTTCTTCTTACCTTTCTCATCATTCAGATCTCTCTCTCTCTCTCTCTCTCTCTCTCTCTCTCTCCTTTTGTGTCATTCTTTGCCATTATCCCAGTGTTTTCCCGCTTTCGTCGTATCACTTCTTTCATTCATGGTTCTCCCTTGTCTCTTCCTCGTCTGCTGTAATTTTATATCCTTAATAATTTTCACTCCTTTACTATTTCCCTATACACCTCTCCTTCCCTTACTATGCTTCCCTTTTTATCATTCATTCATTCACTCCTCTCCCTCCTTTCTTTGTTTTTCTCTCAGCTCGTCTTCATCCCGTCATTACTCGTATCTCTTTTCTTAACGATGTCTTTTTAATGACCATTTCACGTTATCGAGTTCCCCTCCCATCTTATTAAGTTTTTCTCATTTTGCTATCTCTCTCTCTCTCTCTAACCCCTTCCAATGTCTCTTCCTCTTCTCTCTTCCTTCTTTACTTAAATAGTCCCACTCTCTCCCTTCTCCCTTTTCCCCTCTACCTAACTGATCCCTCCCATAGTCTTCCTTTCCTCTCTCCCTCGCTCTGCTCCAAACCTTCCCTCTACCTCGCTCCTCTCTTTTCTCCCTCTCCCTCCCTAATCCCTTCCCAAGTCTGTTCCATTTCTCATCCTCTCTGTTCTCTAAAAACTCCTTCTCTCCTCCTTCTCTTTGTGTCCTTCTGGTGCGGACACCGTATGTCAGCTATTTTTTTTTTTTATAGATCTCTTTTACGTTATCTTGGCCCAGATTTTCGTCCTTATGCAGCTTTTTTCACGTAGGTCACTGGCAGATGAAGACGATACTACGGCTCTACATCTTTTCCATAGCACTTCTTCGTGACTAGCATCATCTTGAAGTGTTGATCTACTGCTAGAAGCTCCGCATTAAAGATGGAGAGATGGCAATTTTAGGCCACGTTAGTGTAAAATGAGTATACCCTGTGGTGGTTTGTGGTGGCAGTTGGAGCCGGCACTGTGGTATACTTTTTCCTCTGGGCTGGAGTTCCGGGGATTTTAACTGTTATAATTAAACTGACATTAGGTTCGTCATAAAGAGAAACAAGCAAACAAAAATTTACACTGCAACAACCTATGACGTTGTTTTATTTATACTCTTGGCTAAATGTATCATATAATTCATAGAGCTAGGCAGAAAAAAAAAATTGTAATATATATATATATATTTTGTAATGCTAGGTGAAATTAGTCTCGACTTCTCGTTCCTATTTCACCTAACGTGGAGCGGGGTCCTCTTTCGAGACCAGAGCTTAGTGCAATAAAGAGAGGCAGGACACAAAAACTCTAGGCAACAACCTTTACACGTATATTACCACAGTCAGACACAGGACAAATCAGCAGATATTACAGCACAATACATAGCGATATAAAACCTTATCTAGGATATGTGTATCTCGCAGGATACTTGCTTCTCTGATAATAATGACAACAATATCAACCCTAGTGTATCAGGAGTCCAATAAATATAGGCGCGCACGGGGGCGCGGGAGAGGTGTTGAATCTCACGAGGAGATAGGGGAGGTGCGGGGAGTGACTTGTGACGGCTAGGGGAAAGTTATGGTAATACTGGAGAGCGGCAGATATTAGCCGTGAAGTTTATATGGTTTCCACTAGCCAAGGGACTTTGGTAATTGATTTTATTCTTGATTCACACTTACTCGGGATATTGGAGTGAGAGAGGGTGATAAACAAGATTTGTGGGTAGCGTGGGGGAGGGAGAGAATACCATTAATACTTCCTTTCACAATATTCCTTCACAGTAATGGGGATATGTCTTTATAGGGGAATCTCCAGGCGGCACAGGCTTATTAACTGTATAACAGGGATGTCACTCATAAGTATAGTCAATCAGATCTTGTTCCACACTCTCGTCCTTTAACTTCTCACTGTGATCTTATTTACCCCGATATTCACTATATGAAATCACTGCACAATACTTACATTAGGGGAAATCACACATAACCTAAATCACTCGTGCTACAATATCACACGTATTCATCAGGGGGATAGGCAGGAACATGTCATCGGCGATCCTGCCGGGCTAGGGGCACCGCCAATGCGAGGCGTGCCGAGAGGACACGGGATAACTCGTAAGGGCGTCCTCTCGCGTCCTGGGCTTCCCGTGGCTTCCGGGCTTGGCTCAGGCGTGTGGCCCTCGGGACTGGGGCCGAATAGCTCCAGGAACCTCTGTGCTAAGTCCCGGTGTCGTGGGGGCATAGAGATCACGCCTGGGTGTCCTGGGGAGAACCGGGGGAGACTGTGGGCTACAGTCTCCAGCGTCTAGGGGCACCGACAGGGGAGGGCTGTGGCAGCGACTTCCACTGGGGTCTGTCAGGTGCGTCTGCTCTAGGGCCCGGCGTAGGGAACAGAGACCAGGGGAGGCTGTGAGGCCTGTCTGGGTCACTCTGGGACTGGAAGCCTGGGCTTTAGTCTCCTGCCGTAGGGACGTCTCTCTCCTTCCCTCTCTCTGCACACCCTCGGAGCGACCATAGATCGTCTCACGAGGATGGGAGCGACCATGGATCGTCTCTACCGGAGCACTTTCGGAGTGACCATCGATCGTCTCACGAGGATGGGAACGACCATAGATCGTCTCTACCGGAGCACTTTCGGAGCGACCATGGATCGTCTCACGAGGATGGGAGCGACCATAGATCGTCTCTACCAGAGCACTTTCGGAGTGACCATAGATCGTCTCTACCAGAGCACTTTCGGAGTGACCATAGATCGTCTCTACCAGAGCACTTTCGGAGTGACCATAGATCGTCTCTACCAGAGCACTTTCGGAGTGACCATAGATCGTCTCTACCAGAGCACTTTCGGAGTGACCATAGATCGTCTCTACCAGAGCACTTTCGGAGTGACCATAGATCGTCTCTACCAGAGCACTTTCGGAGTGACCATAGATTGTCTCTACCAGAGCACTTTCGGAGTGACCATAGATCGTCTCACGAGGATGGGAGCGACCATAGATCGTCTCTACCGGAGCACTTTTGGAGCAACCATAGATCGTCTCACGAGGATGGGAGCGACCATAGATCGTCTCACGAGGATGGGAGCGACCATAGATCGTCTCACGAGGATGGGAGCGACCATAGATCGTCTCTACCACAGGGGCGCCGTCTGGAGTGTCTTTTTCAACTCCACCCCTAGCTGACTCAACAATTCCACTCTACGAAGGTAGTGTCCTTCTACGGTGGCGACGGCATGGTGGCTGCATGACACAGGGGTGCACGGCCCGGGCTGACATGTGTCGCTGTTGCCGGGAGTGGTGGTGACTGGTGGCGGCTACCCCGTGGGGTCCGTGTGGGGGTGTCCGCGCATCCTCGGGCATACTAAGCTGTGTTTGGCTTGCCCTGTCGTCTGGGGTACTATGGTATTTCTCAGGGGCACTGTTCTTTAAGCCACGCATTATATATATATATATATATATATATATATATATATATATATATATATATATATATATATTCTGTACATATTTTGTATTATGATACAGATAGGTATATGTGAAGATACAGAACGTAGTGAAAGTTTTTTTTACCTCTCTGATGGGGCCAGGATTCCGTGAGCTTGATTGATGGATGAATGGAAGCGTGGTCCTTAGGCTGTCTGAACATTGCTACTCCTCACCCTGCCCTTGGGTGGGAGAGGAGGTCCGGATGATTATGATGATGATGATGATCTATACATAGAAGCAACAGGGAAACAGACTGTAAGCAAAGATTACCATGGAGGAAGCGAAGAATGCGGGTGTTTCAATATGGCGGCCGCAAGTCACACGCTCGCTATGGGGGCAGCCCTCTATGTTATAGAGCTGAGTGATGTGTACACAGACACATCATTGATACGTCCTAACTAAAGGGCAACAGTCAAACTGTGAAGCAATAGGGCCGCCGTCTTTCTGAACAGTTATTTCTTCATAAAGATCACATATTTAAAAACACTTGAAATCTAAATATGTTAAAGTATATTTTCAAAAATATTAACAGGGCACTTAGGATTATATGGAACTTTGCCAGGTTCTAATGGTAAATCAATACACCACAGGCGATAAATGGAGTGGAAAGATGGAGGAGTCAGCATCAGTGGTGTACTTGTTTTCAGTGTTTATGGCGTCAGCTGTGTGTAATCATTGGTGAGGTGTGCTTGATCATTTCCCCGTCAGGACGATCGTGTGGAGGGTGTTCACTGCGTCATTCAAGGATAGACACCACCAGCAAGTTACTGTGTTATCCATGTCTGATTTGCTAAATTAGATATGTATACAGGACTGATTCATTCTTTACCAAATGGGCCCAGGTTTTCCATATTTTCTATTGAATGTTTCACAGGTTACTTATTATTCCTGGATTACCACAGCAACTGGGGATTTTACAAACATACCTCTAAAGCGTAAATGAGAATTGAGAAAGCATAAATATTTCGCTGTCTGCCAGCAACCGGCTGCA
Source organism: Coenobita brevimanus (assembly GCF_032717465.1). Lineage (NCBI taxonomy): Eukaryota > Metazoa > Arthropoda > Malacostraca > Decapoda > Coenobitidae > Coenobita > Coenobita brevimanus. The sequence goes on along the minus strand of NC_137026.1, from coordinate 5,748,051 downwards.
TTTAACATTCATGATGCGCATTTTTAGATTTGAAAGTTGGCTGTTAAATGCAAGTAAGGTTAGGTTGGATTAGGTTAGGTTTGGTTAAATCATTAAGTCTGTCATTGCTTTGACACGGGATACACTGATGCATCCAGTCAGAGAGATGGTTGGTAAACGACGCCAGCAGTTGGAGAGAACATAGGTAAACATGGCTGTGGGTGGCCTGGCCGCATCCTTAACTACCCAAAAATAGGTTTGCTTTGTCTTTTTCCAATCACTTGATGCAGTCACAGTTCATTAGTTAACTATCTGTGTTGTATATGCACCAGACTTGCCTTGAGATTGTGTTTGTTAGGTAAATTTTTACAAGTGGACAATACACCCCCCAGGTAGTGCAATATAATTTTCTGGCAGTTTTTGATGCGATTCGAATGTTTCTGACCTTCATTTTTGTCGGAAATGTCTCATTGTCCCTCTTTTTCAATCATGAACTTTGATTGGACAAGTAGGTGAAATAAAGCATTTTCCGAAAAAAATGAAGTTAAAAAAACAACTAAACTCACATTGAAACCACCAGCAAAATATACTGCACCACTCGTAAACGTAACCGAACAGACCAAACCAAACGAAACAGACCAAACGTAACCTCACCGAACACTATAAAACTAACCAAACCTACCCCAACATACCTAACCTATCCTAGGGGAGTATGTAATGTAACCTCATCACACACACTAAACCCAACCAAACCTAACCCAACATACCTAACCTATTCTAGGGAAACGCTTACCCTAAAGATACGATGGTCCAGAACGAGGTTCGTCTGGGTCGTCGTCGTCTTCTGGGGGTAGGCCTAGTGGAATAGCGGCAACAGCATCAGGTCGTTCACATTGCCAATCTGACTGTGGCGGGTATAGTGTGGCTGCAGCAATAAGGAAGTGGTGTAACATTTGCTCAGCGCTGGTGTGAAGAAACAGACACATAGAGAAGTAATGTTCAAAATATTCAGTCCGTAGTCCAGGACGCTTAGACCACTCCTTTACATCACGCCACAGTCTTTCAATGGTCCGCGTATTGATGGTCGGGTTGTATGGGTCCACAAATGCCTCCTTCTGGTTAATAACACGATGCGTGTACCCATTGTCCACCAACCGTCGACAAGCAGCCCCACCATCACTGTTAACAATGCTACCTGGCCAAATGAATTTTTTGATAACGGGTACAAGGGTTGCAAGACTCCTGTCAAGCATTTGATCCCCTTTCACTAAAGGGACCAGGAAAAACTTTTTTCCGACCCATTCAATCCCTCTAAAATACCACACGTCCCTTAGGTTTCTCCCACGATTGTATTTTGCCCTCACAAAAAATGTCTCGTCAATCTCGACGACAACGCCAGGTCCCCCGATGGGTGGCTGGTTCTGTAGCCACGAAAGGGTCGCTTCTGAGCAAAAGCTTTGCCAGTCCACACTTGTCTTTGTCGACCACTTCAAACACGTGATAATAACGTCGTGGTTCCAGAACTTTTGAATCCAGTGGTTTATGAACAGTATAATCTGCCGGGCAGGAAGGTGTGTGTTGTCCAAAAAACTTCCTTTGTTTTCAGACACAAAAACTACACTGGACCCATTTTTTGGTTTTTGCGTACTTTTTGTACCGACCACAGTACCACTGATGTTTGTCTTTTCTAAATTTACCTGGTTCCTGACAATCTGGGCAATAATCGGAAGGTAATACACCGTGTCTTCTAAATAACTCAATAGCCTCCTCAGGTTCTGAGTGGAAACGCATAATCAGCTGTAAATAATCAATATCACACCCGGGACACACAGCACGTCTTTCTTCTTCAGGGGCCATAGTGAGAAGGATTTGAATTTTCCATCCAGGTTGAATCAAAGACCGCACTTCAAATTCATTGGCAGAATTCCATCACGTGACCTAAAGTAGGCCTATGAGTGGGTGATATAGACCTACGAGACACATGCGCAGTCGAAGGGAAGAAAAACGTTCACATTTTTTACCCGAAGTGGCCAAGTGAAGATCCAAGATAGTTTTTTTTTGGAATTTTAAATTAAATTCATTATCTCTGAAAATATCAATTTCCGAGTGAGGTTATGGGGGTTCATTTTGATCCTTAGGGACTGTACTGTACGTTAATGGTGCTAAAATTCCAAAACTGCGTATTGTCCATTTGTAAAATAATACTGTTTGTTATAACATAGGTGGAATCGCCGTGCCCGTTTGGTAAAGAATTACCCTGTGTGCTTGTTTGGCTCAGGTTTGTTTTAATGTTTCATTACCTTTGAAAGAATTTTTAAACTGTTGTCATTTTTGTGTGGTGTGGTAATTATCCAGTTAAATGTACACTTTACTTGAACTGGAAGAAGTACCTTACCAGTTCAATTCATATTCCTCCAGTTTGTTTTCTGTATTATTATGACTGTTTTCAGGGTGGTAAATTACCTTTTCCTGCTGAAAAATTTACCACTTTTTATCATCATGTTCTTAAAGCCGTACCTACAATTGTTTTGTCTTACTCTACCTACTCAAAGGTGGTTTTCGTTTCCCAGCATTCCAACTGGAGATTAGGTTAGATTAGGTTAGGTTAAATTAGATTAAATTATTAGGTACAGTTAAGCTGAGTTAGGTTAGGTTTAATTAAACACTTAGTTTAGGACAGTCTCTTCCGCCATTAGGCCTACAGCAGACAAATCAAGAGTTGTCACAGCGGAACACAGCTAAAAACAATAGGGAAACAGATTTTGCATGAAATACCTACTGTATGTACCACCCCAGAAATAATCAGAACAATATATGTAACAGACAATCAGGAAGAAGAACTGGTATTGTAAGATGCTTTTGCCGCTTCAAATAAAATGTATGTTTCCCATTATTCAAAACTGACATTCGTCGTTGTGCAAATAACACAAAAAGATGGTTGGCAAATTACTTAGCAGGCAGATGTGCACATGCACCATTTGCTGGTCAGTCTTTGAACATAGAAACTCCACAAATAGTGTTCCTCAAGGATCTGTTTTGTCCCCTACTCTCTTTAACCTGTACAGTACATGCACGACATACCGTACCCACACCCCACACACCACAAATACACATAGCTTCCTATGTGGATGACCTAACTCCTACATGTACACACCAAAATGCAAACACAGCTGCACACATCCTCCAACCTTACCTCAACACACTACATGAATGGTTCACCATGAACAGGCTCAAAATAGTCCCAGCCAAATCTACAGTGACCCGTTTCACAAACTGGAAGCAGAACACAGTCACATTCCACACCACACCACAAACAACACTCCCCTACCACACACACACACACACACACACACACACAGTACCACACCAAAGACTTTTATGGAAACTGTACCATCAAGGAGGAATTCGAGGCAAACTGTTTTGTTGGATGCAAGACTTTCTCATAAAAAGAGAAATGAGGACAGTACTAAGAGGAAACTACTCATCATGGAAAGAAGTGACCAGTGGAGTACCACAGGGTTCAGTGCTGGCACCAATCATGTTTTTAGTGTATATAAATGATATAAACAGTAACACTGGAAATGAGAGCTATTTGAATATGTTTGCAGATGATGCAAAAATACAGAGGAGAATTACTAACACAGATTCTTGTAAAGAGCTACAAGAAGAATTAAATAAACTTGATGAATGGAGTAGTACATGGCAAATGGAATTCAGTGTGGACAAGTGTCATGTAATCAAGTTTGGTAAAAGTGGAAAAAGACCTGATTGGGATTATAAGTTAGGAAATAAAACCCTATACACATCAGAAAGAGAGAAAGACCTAGGTGTGATTATCAATAACAGACTGTCTCCGGCTGACCACATCAGCAAGAAGGTGCGGAATATGTATACACTGCTTGCAAATATGAGAAAAGCATTCACATACATAAATGAAGACATGCTAAGAAGGATAATAACATCATTCATTAGACCAACCCTGGAATATGCATCAGTAGTCTAGAGTCATCTCAAAAAGCATATAGACAAGATTGAAAAAGTTCAAAGGTCCGCTACAAGATGGATACCAATCTTAAGGGACCTAAGCTACGAAGAAAGACTAAATAAACTAAATCTACCAACACTACAGGAGAGAAGGAAAAGAGGTGACATGATAATGCTATATAAATTTATATCAGGAAAGGAGAAAATAGACATAAATGATTACTTAACATATGGAGAAGCATCAGCGAGAGGACACTGCAAAAAACTGCATAAGAAGAGAGGTGATAAAGACGTAAGGAAATTCAGTTTCCCAAATAGAGCAATTGATCAATGGAATGCACTACCGAATGAAATAGTGTGTGCCAAAACAATTCACAAATTTAAGGATATGTACGATAAATATGGTTTAAGACACGGGACAGTACGAGCTTGACTCATTCCTGTAAAGATACAAATAGGTAAGAACAATTAGGTAAGAACACACACAGTTACAAAAAGAGCCTAAACTATAAAAAGGGAAATTATCAAGACCTAAAGAAGTATTTCTTAGAAGTTGATTGGGAAAATGAGCTTAGAGGACAAGATTTAAATGCTGTATATAAAAAATGCCAACGGCCATACCACGTTGAGTACACCGCTTCCCGTTCGATCAGCGAAGTTAAGCAACGTTGGGTCTGGTTAGTACTTGGATGGGTGACCGCCTGGGAACACCAGATGCTGTTGGCATCCCTACGTCTAGTGGGGTTGGTGGAGGATTAGTGCCCCTCCCTGTAAAACAATTAACTCTAAGCCCTTGGCCACCCTGTCTGGGATACATGGCGTCTGGCAATGAATGAATATGAATGAATGATATAAAAAATTTGTGAATTTTATGAAATAGGAGTCCAGAAGTACATCCCACAGCACAAAGAAGCAGATAAGAAAATACAGAAATGGTTCAATACAGAATGTAAAAAATCAAAAGAAAGAAGAGATTTGTTGTGGAATAGATACAGAAGACACAATAGTGAAAGGGCGTATAATAATTACAAACAGGCAAGAAACGATTATACAAGAATAAGGAGGGAAGCCCAAAAATAGTTTGAGAAGGATATAATAAATAAAAGTAGTGATCAACCAAAGCTGTTTTACAGCTATATATCTGAAGCAAAACCAAAGTAAAAGATATAATACAATCAATTATGGATGAGGGAATCACTTATACACAAGAGAAAGATATTTGTGAAGCACTAAATAAGAATTTCCAATTAGTTTTTACAGAAGAAAAAAATTTTGAGAGGGACTATGTGGAACATGCATGTCCACACATGCTACCAGATATACAAATAGCAGAAAATGTAATACAAGAGGAGTTAAGTAGATTAGACAGAGGAAAAGCAAGTGGTCCTGATGAAATTTCACGTTGGGTACTACGAGAATGTGCAAAGGAATTAAGTAAACCATTATTTTTAATTTTCAAGAAATCCTTGAGTCAAGGTAAACTACCTGATATTTGGAAAAAAGCAAATATTGTCCCCTTATTCAAGAAAGGAAATAGACAAAATCCACTCAACTACCGACCAGTATCACTGACCAGTGTTGTAAGCAAGGTATTAGAAAAGCTTATAAGAAAAGCTTGGGTAAATCATCTAGAAGAACACAGTATGATAACAGAAAGACAGTTTGGTTTCAGAAAAGGAAAATCATGTGTTACTAATCTGTTGAGCTACTATGACAGAGTAACAAACACAATACAGGAAAGGGAAGGATGGGTGGACAGTATCTATTTAGATTTCAAGAAAGCTTTTGACACAGTACCACACCAAAGACTTTTATGGAAACTGTACCATCAAGGAGGAATTCGAGGCAAACTGTTTTGTTGGATGCAAGACTTTCTCATAAAAAGAGAAATGAGAACAGTACTAAGAGGAAACTACTCATCATGGAAAGAAGTGACCAGTGGAGTACCACAGGGTTCAGTGCTGGCACCAATCATGTTTTTAGTGTATATAAATGATATAAACAGTAACACTGGAAATGAGAGCTATCTGAATATGTTTGCAGATGATGCAAAAATACAAAGGAGAATTACTAACACAGACTCTTGTAAAGAGCTACAAGAAGAATTAAATAAACTTGATGAATGGAGTAGTACATGGCAAATGGAATTCAATGTGGACAAGTGTCATGTAATCAAGTTTGGTAAAAGTGGAAAAAGACCTGATTGGGATTATAAGTTAGGAAATAAAACCCTATACACATCAGAAAGAGAGAAAGACCTAGGTGTGATTATCAATAACAGACTATCTCCGGCTGACCACATCAGCGAGAAGGTACGGAACATGTATACACTGCTTGCAAATATGAGAATGGCATTCACATAATAAAATGAAGACATGCTAAGAAGGATAATAACATCATTCATTAGACCAACCCTGGAATTTGCATCAGTAGTCTGGAGTCCTCATCTCAAAAAGCACATATACAAGATTGAAAAAGTTCAAAGGGCTGCTACAAGATGGATACCAAGCTTAAGGGACCTAAGCTACGAAGAAAGACTAAATAAACTGAATCTACCAACACTACAGGAGAGAAGGAAAAGAGGTGACATGATAATGCTATATAAGTGCATATCAGGGAAGGAGAAAATAGACATAAATGATTACTTAACATATGGAGAAGCATCAGCAAGAGGACACTGCAAAAAACTGCATAAGAAGAGTGGTGATAAAGACGTAAGGAAATTCTGTTTCCCAAACAGAGCAATTGATCATTGGAATGCACTACCGAATGAAATAGTGTGTGCCAAAACAATTCACAAATTTAAGGATATGTACGATAAATATGGTTTAAGACACGGGACGGTACGAGCTTGACTCATTCCTGTAAAGATACAGTTAGGTAAGAACACACACACAATATCATTGGTGTAACATACAATACTTCAGTGTCATTTAAAGAACGCATCACAAACATTAAAGATAAATTAACACCAAGACTCAGTGCCTTGAGGTCACTTGCCCATACAACATTTGGACACAACAAAGAAACTAGCACCACAGTATACAAACAATATATACATTCAGAGATGAATTATGCAAGCCCTGCATGGGCTTCCAACCTCACTAAAACACAACACTCAACAGACCATACAGAACAAGCCCTGAAAATAATCACAGGCTGCACAGCCACTACACCCACAGACCACCTACACCAAGAAACCAAAGTCCTCAAAGTCAAGGATCAGCTAGACACGAGAGACACCCAAATTCTCACCGCAGCCACCACAAATCCACACCATCCACTACACTACATGGCAGCACATTTACACACACCAAGGAACATCAAAACAACACCCAGCACACGATATCATACACAAATACAGGCATACTCCAGTTTAATGATCTAATTGGTTAGGTAAAACCCCATTGTTAGGCAGGGTATTGTATATTAGGGTACTTTTAACATGTACACTCAATCCTTGAGTACCGCGGGCAATAGGGACTGGACAAGGACCGTGGTACCCAAATCCGCGTCACTCAGACAATATGTTTACATGTATAATGGTACAATATGTTCTGGCAACTTTCCAAAAATCTCACTTTTACCCCTTCTTACCGCCTAACCCCATGTAAATTACCCCCACTTGCACCCACCATCAGGTAAAACATTGAAAGAGATATAACTGTTGTAATTAAAAACATCAATGGTATTAAAAATAGCATTAACAAAAATAAAAGTTGGGATGGGTACCCTTTTGTTGATACGTAGCTCCCCGGTATTTTCCTCCCATCCCCCAACCCCAATGTTGTTGTCAAAGTTTCGCCTTCTCTCATATCATGTGGCTTTCAGGAGAGACCTTAGGCCATATGGTTAGACAAAAATTTATGGGTCTGGCAGTTTTAGAGTACGAAATACTGTAGAACGAAAATTTGTGCTAACAAGAAAAAATTACTTTAATCCGTGTGTTCTTGTGAGTTAGCGTTCAGTTTCACATTTTTCGTTTGATATCGCGTTTCCCAACGCATTTCTGATAAACTAAACATATGGCTAAACTGCTCAATCAGTTTGAAATGTGTTGGGAAGAGCGATACCGAACGAAGAATGTGAAACGAAACGCTAACTCAGGAGAACACATGGATGAAAGAGTACCTTTTTTCTGGTTTGCAAACATTTTAAACTCCATTGTGTTCCCTAAAACAGCCAGACCCGTAAATTTTAGTCTAACTATATGGCCTAACGTCTCTCCCGAAGGCCACATGTTACGAGAAGGCAAACTTTGACAACAACTTTGGAGTTGGGGGGCGGGAGTAAAATACCGCGGAGCTACGTATCAACAAAAGGGTACTCAGTGGAGGTGGTGTTGACCCAGTCCAACTTCTGTTTTTGTTAAAACCATTTTTAATACCACTGATGTTTTTAATTACAACAGTTATATCTCTTTCAGTGTTTTACCTGATGGTGCGTATAGGTGGAGGTAAATACGTGGGGTAAGATGGTAAAAAGGGGTAAAAGTGAAAGTTTGCTTTCTCTGACGCTCCACATAACGCCCTATAAGCTTCTCAGTCAGTTTCAGGACAACATATAAACCTTCACAGCTGCCAGATTGCATCACTTCCTACACACGATCTTTATCTTCTCCCTGTCCTTCCAAATCGTTATTATGGTGCTTTCTTTTATGCTATGGTTTTTCTTTTTTTCTTTTGCCATTTTGGTATTTGTACGCTTAAAGCAGTGGAAGAACCTTACCAATTCAGTTCATATTCCTCCAGTTTGTTTTCTGTATTTTTCTGACTATTTCCAGGGTGGTAAATTACCTTTTCCTGCTGAAAAATTTCCCACTTTTTATCATCACGTTCCTTAAGCCATAACATGATTGTCTTGATGTACTCAAAGGTGATTTTCGTCTTCCAACTTCCCAACTGGATGCTACGTTAGGTTAGGTTAAATTATAAGGTATAGTTAAGATAGGTTAGGTCAAGTTTAAACACTTAGGTTAGGACAGGCCCTAATTTCGCCGTAACCCTGATGTGTCAAACAAGTTGACAGCGGAATACAACTTAAAACGACGGGGGAAACAGATTTAGTATGAAACATTTATTTACCTCCCAGAGTAATCCGACAAACATAAGACTATCAGGAAGAAGAACGAAGAATGTGAAACTGAATGCTCACTTACACGAGCAGAAGTATTTTGTGTGTGTGTGTGTGTGTGTGTGTGTGATTAGCAAACATTTTCGTTCAGTTTCGTCTCCTAAAACTCGAAACCCATATGACTGTGAGGTAGAGTCTGTGAGACGCGAGAAAGGACTTGATAGCCGTATGCTCAGTCGGTCCTAAATGTGTTGGGAAGCACGAAACCGAACGAAAAATGTGGAACTGAACACTAACAAGAACACATAGACGAAAGTATTTTTTTCTAATTAGCAAACATTTTCGTTCCATTTTGTCCCCTAAAACTGTGAAACCCATTATGAGTGTGGGGTGGAACTAGGTGAAGCATGAGAAAGGATTGATAACAGTATGCTCAGTTAGTTGGAAGCGTTGGGAAGCATTAAATCGAACGAAGAATGTGGAACTGAACGCTACGATAACACATGGACGAAAGAGTAACTTTTCCTCTAATTAGCAAACATTTTCGTTCCATTTCGTTCCTTAAAACTGCAAAATCCATGATAATTGTGGGTAATAAGAATTAGATGAGGGATGAGAAAGGACTGATAACTATATGCCCAGTTGGTCCAAAATGTGTTGGGAAGCATGAAATCAAACGAAGAATGTGGAACTGAACTGTAACTTACGAGAACGCAAGGATTTTTTTTTTTTTTTTCTGATTAGCATACATTGTCGTTCCATTTTGTCCCCTGAAACTGCCGAAACCCATAAATTTCGTCAAACCGTTCGGCCTTGAGTTTGCCCAGAAAACATATTTCCATTCTGTATGCGTATTCATAAAAAACAACAGGAACCCTCAGCCAGGAACAACGCTTGCCCATTCGTTTCAAAACTAACCATAGGTTTTTCATGAAAATATGCCCACTGTGCTTCCCAGGCAAAATTTCAGCAACCTAACCTATCCCATCTCACTAGGGCTGTTTGGCTGAGGTGGCTGGCTGTGGTACTGAGATAAATACCCATACAGAATGGAAATATGCACCCAGGAAATGTACCCAGAGGTGAGAGGGTGACGTCATAGCGCGCGGCTTTCAAATTTCGTCCCCAGGCCAGCTTACTTCCCGCGTGAGCTCGAGTTTTTCCGCGTGTTGACATGACTTGTCTCATTATGCTGACCGCGTTAGAACAAAAACGTGTTACTCAACCACATGTTACTTAAGGATTGAGTGTATTTTAATGTGGACTGTTTACCAGCCTTGGGTTTACCCAAACCAAGTCCAAAACCCACCCAGATGAGCCCAAAAACAGGTTTAAAGGCAATCTAAATTGCCTAACAGCTGTTAAGGAAGCTACCCTAAGCATAACACCTGTAAAGAACTCACCAAAACCAACAAATCAGATCTGAATATCATCAAATATAAGTCTGGAAAAACTCAGGCTTAGTAAACTGTACCCCAAAATGACAATGTTCACCCCGCCTAGGGCTAAAACACATTAGTCGAAGTCAAAAAACAGTGTATAAATCAGCCTAAACATACAATTTTAGTCTAAAATATCAAAATCGGTAAGAAAAATAAAAATGCATCATAAATCCGGGGTTTGGCCATCGTTAGGCGGGGTTTGGTGCAATTTCTACCCCCATTGTTAAGCCAGGGTATCGCATCCAGGGGTATCGTATATCGAGGTATTAATGTACTGTCATCTCTTCCCCCTCGCCCGCCTCAGACCAGCTTCCAGAAGCATATCCCTACTCAGATCACTCGCCACTTCATTCAGTCACTCAAAGACAACACACAGCTGCATGCATGGCCTCCCGGTACCCACCCTTCTGAATCCTATCTCCCTCGTGAAGACAGGGTCCACCTTGCCAGGCTGAGACGTGGGCATCATCCAGCCCTCTTAAGTTATTAGAAGAAGCTGGATGACTCCTTCGCTGATGTCTGTCCAGGATGCAACACAGCACCCCATTCTATTAGGCACATTATGGAAGACTGCATTGCACACAATCACCTGCCCCAACAACACAACATACACTTCTTGAGAACTCTGTGGGAAAGCTAGGTCTCTGCCATGGCCTTCCTTAGGGACTCATGACTGTTTGGCCAGACTGCCCAGGGAACAAGTACTACTTCTACTACACCATCTTGTGGTGTGCTGAAGACAGAGGGATACCATCTTGGCATGCTGTTTTTGGCATTATATTATGCTTATTTTTGCTGATTTATCCTGAGCTATCCTAGATTTTCATAACAACCCAGCTTCCTGTATTTCCTGTCATATATAAAGCACACTCCCCCCAAAAAAAAATAAATAAATAAACACACACACAAAGGTCATGGTTTGGGACAGGCCTACAGGTTGAGGTGGCTGGCATGAAGGCCACCAACAGTCAGAAACAAGTAAGTCAATGGCCTTACTAATTATTAATAACAATTTTAGTAATGGAGAGTTTCATGAGCATGTATTATGATAAATACACAGTAAGGTAAGCAGTCTGTGGGATAGATAAGCACACACATCGTGGATCAAGATACTGCATCATGCCTGGACCAGTGATAATTCATAAACAAAAAACAGCTGATTCCACTGAATGAAAGCAGTGGTGAAAGACTTGTAGTTTTTATATATCCACCTTAGATAAATGATTTAATGCCAAATTATTTTCCTAATTTTATGATATTTCGGTGTTTTTGGATGTTACCATAGGTTAGTTTGGGTTCGATTAGGCTAGTTTCTGGTTAAAGTTAGTTTACACTGTGTTAGGTTAGGTTAGGGTTGACTTGGTTAAGTTAGGTTAGGTTATTTTTGGTTGGGTCAGGTTATAATGTTTTGTTACGGTAGACAGTTTCAGTTAGGTAACGTGTGTGTGAATAGGTACAGTATGGTTTGGCTTATAATAGTAAGTATTGAACTAGGCCTATGTTTTCCTGTCTTCAGTTATTATGGATATCTGAGGACGTAGTTATTTAGCTAACAGAAAAATGTACTGAACTGGAGGGGTTATATACAAGGTGCTGTCCAAAATTTTCTGGACTAATGCTATATAAATTTGAAAACTCAGCCCCTATTGGCCACAATCACCCTTGAAGTAGTTCCCATGTGAATTGATACACGAGTCCCAGCGCTTCCTCCATTGCTGGAACACTCCCTGGAAGTTCATTTCGACAAGAGTGTCAAGCACCACCTGCTGTTCCTCCTGGATGGTATCAAAACGATGCCCTCTGAGCTTAACCCGCCCCATCCCGACGTTTTTGGACCTTTTTTTTTTTTTTGGCTCAAACATCCGCTTTTGGTGAGAAACATCGAAAATTCATAGAGAAATCGCTCACCTGAGGTTTAAAATACCCGATTTAGGTACGAGTACTTCCTTACCTGACTGGGTTTTCTAACAGGCTGGCACCAAAGAAAATGAGTTCTGTGGGAGGGTAACTATTTTATCCACTCATAAACAGTATTTATTTATTTACTTGGTACGAATTTATATGTTGTACAAGAGTCTATTGGTTTTCAAACAGTAATATAGGCATTATAAGCATTGTTTCACTCACTAACTCATCACCATTCATGACCTTGTTTTTCCCACATTACCTGATCATCATTTCTGACTGTTTCTTCCTCTAATGTTATGTAAACTTTGTCCTCCACATTGTTATCGACTGAGGAATCACTCTGGCCCTGAATGTCTTTATTGGCCAGGTCACTGGTAACAGGTGAATTGCCGAGACAATGGCGTGCAGGGGGGGGGGAGAGGTTATGCGGTGTAAGGCATTGTTCCTGCTTGGCATCTTGTAGGGGAATAGAGGAAGGTGTCCCGTGTATACGTGCCAAAAATCACTCGCGAAATCACTCGCGAAAATTGAAAATTGTGCAAATTAGGGACCTTGCATTGTTGCCACGTTAATTCACGTCGCCGGGACGGCGCGGGTTAATCTTTATTTTTGGGAACAGGAAAAACCCACAGAGGGCCTGGACAAGAATAGTTCACTTCTGAGGCAAATCCAAGAAGCTCAGTGCAGACATCAACGCATTGCTGCATATTGTCAGCCATCAGAAGAATGGGAACAAATTTGGCTGTGATGCATTGCTTGCCCAATTCTTCAGTGAGAATCCTCTGACATGTCACAAAACCAATTCCCACCTCCTGACCAATATCGTCAATGCTTTGAGGTCGATCCTCACGGATGAGCTGCTGAATTTTTGCGACATTCTGAGGAGTTGTGCTGGTTGAGCGTCTCCCTCTGTGATTGTCGTTGCCAACTGATGTTCAACTGATCTTGAACAATGCCTGCCACTGAAACACCTGTGTGTGACCGAGAGATTGCAAACCAAACACTTGTTGAATCATTGTCAAGGTCTCCTTTGCTTTATTCCTGAGTTTTGCAGGAAATTTGATGCAAATTCGCTATTCCTTTTTCATATCTATCTCGAAAATCACCAGACGACTCATGCAGAAGAGCAAACAAATGAATGTCACAAATCCCCGCGTGGCACACTGACTTACAATGCATCTTAGTACTGCCACCTAGAGGTGCATCACACTACTACAATCCGTTTAGGTGTCGTGATCCCTGTCCCAAAAATTTTGGATGTCCCCTCATATTACTTTGAATCCAGTGCACTTACCATTTTTAACATCCTATAATTCTAAAGGGATTTCGCGGTGACAAAACGTAGTTGGTCCTATGATTGTAGAGGATTCTGACGGTGACAGAACGTAGCATAAGTCAGTATAACAGCACTAGGCTGGTATTGGAAGCATCCAGTCTGCATTAGGAAACAAATGAAAGAGCAATCAGTAGCTACCTATTTTTTAGTGGTGCAGAGGTGGCACTAGGCAAAGTAACTTGGCACCCATACTTACCGCATAGGACTTGCCAGATCTGTGATACAGTCAGTGGTTGTTTTTTGTTAATGATCAACCCCCGACTGTCTGGCCAAGCAGACCCATCATCAACCTGCAAGCAACACTACAGGGTTGTCCCATGCAATGTCCTGATATTCCTTTGTGGCTGACAGTGCCTAACCCATGCAGGGTGTGGGGAATATTGTAGTTTGGTTCCTGGATGAATGCCACATTTGCATCTGTTCACCCAGTTAATAGGGGCACAATAGCAGGCTGCACTTCACCCTGTTACTTGGTTATATTGTTACCAACCAGAGTTGTACGGTAATGATTTCCTGGATTAGCCTATAGGAAACTATTAGTCTTGCCAAGCCACCTGATTTGGAAAGAAGAGTAATAAAAAGTAACAGAAAGGGAAGGGATAGGTAAGATGAGAGGAAGGCAGACACAAAAATGAGAAGGGGGAAGGGAGAAGTTCAGTACTACCATACATCAAGTGAGTGGATGATGGTTGCCACCACCTATTACCTTCAGTCATTGTTTAAATTATGTAATTACAATTGCTGTTTGTATCTTTGTTTTAGAAATACTTTACCTTTATGTTTTACTGGTTTCTGTATTTCCTCAGGAAATACACATTAATCTGTTGATTCCAGGCCAGTGACTTCTAAAAGTATTACATAGTTCCAATGATGTAACATTAAGTACTTTTCCAGTAGATAGTCTACTGTTGTGTATGTAATGAAGCGATCTGTGATTCAGGTGTGTGGCGAGAGAGCAACTGGACGTGCACAAGGCAGCTTGCAGTCAGTTCATCAGAGGAGCCGATGTGGACTTTGCAGACCCCAGCTGAAAGGTAATGATTGTGCCAAGACTCAGATCTTTATGTTGATTTTTCTGGCTCTGTCTTTATAAAGTGTTGTACTGTAAATCATTGTTTTGCATGGCTGGTTATTATCAAGTTATACTGTGCATTGTGCAACTGGAATCTGCACAAAAAGAAGCTTAAGAATCCCCCTTTTTTTTTGGTATTGGGGAAAAGTGAATCAGAAGTTTCCCCAAAGGTCCCACTTTTGGATCTTGAAAAAGTTTGTATTATATTCAGTACAGGAATGATTCCAGTATACTATGGCTTGCTGCCAAACTTTGCCACCATTGATGCTATCCATGTCTCTGATGCACAATAATGAGGTGGCAGGAAATTCAGAATACATTCCAGAAGTAATATAGCAGTTACTTTATGATTACTCAAGGAAACAACATCACTTCTGAAGGATTAAAGATGTATTGATCATGAATGTCACAGAAAAGTGATATGAAATGTCAAATAAATTGTATTTTTTGTTTATAACAGTTCATGTTCGTACACAGAGATTTGCAAACCAGTCTTTAACCTTTTCAGGTCTCAAATAGGTCCCAAGGTCACGTTTGACAGATGCATTTTTTGGAAAAAAGTCAAGGCTTGCAAATAAAGAAAAAAATATATTCATGCACAAGGAAGTAATACATATCTGCCTATAAAACATTAGAGCTCTAGTCGCCATACAAGTGCTACAAAAATGAGGGGAAGTTGCGTAGCAAGTGGTGTGTGGTAGCATGGTGAGTATTGCCATCTCAGTGGGTAGGTGATTTCTTGGTGCATAGGTGACATGATTGTACTGTTTGTTTCCATGTTTTTCCATAAAAAACATTGCACTGATATATGTACTGTACATTATATTTCATGTGATTTGTGAATGATTCTTGAGATGTTTTCTGTACAAACAACAAACTAAGCAGTTACAAAATACTTATAAAACTATCACTTACTAGTTACTACTAATTTATTTTACTTTGCTCTTATTTTGCTTCATACTGTCCAAGGCTGTGGGGGTGAGGACATGAGGGTAAGCCTACAAGCTTGCCTTTTGTATGTACATATGTTTATTTCATTGTTGCTAACTGTATCATCCTGTGTACGTACAGGCAACAGTAGAGACAGTGATCAAATACTTATTATTTCTCAAAATTGGCTGTGTTATAAGTATAACCAGGAAATGTGAGAAATTCATGAAATATAAATCAGAAAAAAGTAAGAAGATACGAACAATCATTTGTCAATGAAAAAGGCAACACTCACTGCATGTGTATGTCTGCCTGGTAACAAATAAATGCATGATAAGTGTATGAAAGGCTACAGAAACAACCTTAGAAACCTAAAATCTTAAATCTGTATATATTTTCCCTCAATCAGACACTCTAACACCCAGGAAATGAATAAATGTTGAGACATACAACACAGAAATCTCTCGCTTGCCTCTGACGCGGTAGCTATGTGCGTAAGCGGAGGCAGGGGGTGGGGGACTGGAGGAAGAGTGGAGGGTGGAGGGTGGGAGGTAGAGGGGTGGGAGATTGGTGGGAGGCAGGAGGGTGGAGGATGTAGGGGGTGGGGGATTGGAGGGAGAGTGGAGGGTGGAAGGGTGGGAGGTAGAGGGATGGGGGATTAGTGGGAGGTAGGGGGGTGGAGGAAGGGGGACATGAAAGGGAGGAGGGAGGTGAGAGCTATGTGTCCTCCAGAGCAGTAAAAATATATTGCAAACAATATTCTTTTGCTAAATGAACTGTCTGATACCAAAATAGTAAAAAATATTGCCAGATCCACAATATAGATAGAACCAATACGTGCAACCCAACCCCCCACCATGATTAGCTCTTCCCAAACTGTGTAAACTAAATTATTGTGATCTACACATGCCTGGTAGAAGCAGAGGGGTCTGGGGAGCGGTTTGTATCTTTATTTCATTCACTAGCCTCATGCAACAGTTTTCATTCATGCCTAAATATGCTGCCATAGTAGTGGCTAGGAGACCCCTGCCGAGAAAGCCATTATAGTGGCCAGGAGACCTGAAAGGGGTAAAAAGACAAAGACACAGCATTTTTCTTTAGCTTTTTTTTATATACATTTCCATATGTTTTTCATTGCCGTGTAAATTGAATAACTATAAAAATGAATCTGAATTTTTTTCCCCACAGCATAAATGAGCTCCATGCAAAATTAGGGTTCACTGGACAGTGTTATTAACTTCATGGAGATGCTGGTCTAACAGCAGCTGTTATTCCAGGTTCACAGCTGGAGTCAGAGCAGTAAAGCTGTCGTAAACACTCTTCATCAGGGTGCTGCCTGAGTAATGGATAATAAGTATAAAACAGCACTGAGGGCACATCGCATGTTGTGGTAGGACATCCAACAAGAGGTACCTCAGCCAACAACTTATGAGTTATTATACATGTAGTGTCTTGTGGAAGATTTTTTTTTCCCCACAAACGAGCTGATCTTGGATGATTTACCTGGTGTGGTATCCTTTGCAGTATCTGTTGTTACAGAGACAATAGGTAACAGCTGTTGGAATAAGGAAGACAGTGGTATTATCAGTCTGAATTGACAGCTTGACTCAGCAGTGATGGCCTGTATGTTTAAAGTTATGGTTCAGAAGCATTCACATTTTAGCAATATATAATCCTCTGGCAGTATTGGGCGACTGTGGTCACCCTACTAATTATTCTTTGTGACGCATTAGGCAGCATCAGTCCACAGCCAAAAAAAAAAAACACCTTTCCATCTACACATCTGTTGTTTTTGTATAAATACAGTAAGTTTTGATTTTGTTTATGTGCCAAGCAACAGTGTACATGTGTCTAGTGTATATATACAAGTGAAAAACCTTGCATGAAGTAAATAAACTCATCATTATAGCAAAATTAGAAAGTAGCAAAAATTATTTTCACAATTTTTCTCATAAAATTACATTTTTTTTTTTTTTGTACAAATATGGTAAATTTTGATCTCTCATATGTGCCAGCAAACAGTGTATGTGTGTCTGGTGTAGATATACAAGTGAAAAACCTTGTTTGACAAATAATCTTGTCATTATTGCAAAATTACACAATAGCAAAAATTATTTTCGCATTTTTTTTCTCAGAGAATCACAATTTTCTTGTAGAGGAAGGTGCATTTTTCCTCACACACACACAAAAATGGAAACTTCATGATCATTTCCTATTGGAAAAGTAACAACATTATAGTTAGTACATTCATTTTTTAGGAATTTAGGCCGTGTAATGATTAGTCGCGGCCAAAGAGTTCAAGGAATAATAGTCTGTGTTGATATTTTATCCTTTTTATGTAATTATAATTATTATCCAGTAATAGTGATGAATTTTTTATAGTTATTGTTCAGTTGTAATGGGAACATCTTATGATTGAGCATTGGTACAGTGAGTAAGCATCTTGTTGGTGGTAGACATTAGGTACAGTGAGTAGGCATCCTGTTGGTGGTAGACATTAGACATTAAGATTAGCACCAAGGTAGAGTAACTGAAGTATTGTGGAAGGTGGAAGTTGAAAGAGGTGAAAGGAATGACATAATGGAGGTGGTAAAGGAAGAACCTGATGTAAAGTTAGAGTGTGAGGTGAGTGATAAAATAATGGAGGTGGTAAAAGAAGAATCAGATGTACAGTCAGAGTGTGAGGTGGGTGACAAAATAACGGAAGTGGTAAAGGAAGAACCAGATGTACAGTCAGAGTGTGAGGTGAGTGACAAAATATTGGAGGTGGTAAAGGAAGAACCAGATGTACAGTCAGAGTGTGAGGTGAGTGACAAAATATTGGAGGTGGTAAAGGAAGAACCAGATGTACAGTCAGAGTGTGAGGTAGGTGATAAAATAATGGATGTGGTAAAGGAAGAATTAGATGTAAAATTAGAGTGTGAGGTGGGTGTTAAAAAAATAGAAGTGGTAAAGGAAGAATCAGATGTAAAGTTAGAGTGTGAGGTGGGTGACAAAATGTTCCTCAGTGGCAATGAGATTGTCCTGGACACAGTGTCCTCAGCTGAAGTTAAGCAGTTCAGTTGTTTAGAGTGTGGTAAAGCATTTCCTTTTAAGAACAGTCTTACACGACATGCAGTTGTTCATTCAGGAGTGAAGAATTTCAAGTGTAATGAATGTGGTAAACGATTTGCGCTGAAGGGTGGTCTCACTCAACATCTGTTAATTCATTCAGGAGTGAAGAATTTCAAGTGTGATGAATGTGGTAAACGATTTGCAAAGAAGGATGTTCTCACAAGGCACTTATTAATTCATTCACAAGTGAAGAATTTCAAGTGTGATGAATGCGGTAAACGATTTGCACTGAAGAATGGTCTCACTCAGCACCTGTTAATTCATTCAGGAGTGAAGAATTTCAAGTGTGATGAATGTGGTAAACAATTTGCAAAGAAGGTTGGTCTCACCAGACACCTATTAATTCATTCACTAGTGAAAAATTTCAAGTGTGATGAATGTGGTAAACGATTTGCAAAGAATGATGGTCTCACCAGACACCTGTTAATTCATTCATCAGTGAAGAATTTCAAGTGTGATGAATGTGGTAAACGATTTGCACAGAAGGATGGTCTCACTCAACACCTATTGATTCATTCTGGAGTGAAGAATTTCAAGTGTGATGAATGTGGTAAACAATTTACTCGGAAGACAAAACTCACCAAACACGTATTAACTCATGCAGGAGTGAAGAATTTCAAGTGTGATGAATGTAGTAAACGATTTGTTCAGAAGAGTGATCTCAGCAGACACCTATTAACTCATTCAGGAGTGAAGAATTTCAAGTGTGATGAATGTGGTAAACTATTTGCAAAGAAGAATGGTCTCACTCAACACCTGTTAATTCATTCAGGAGTGAAGAAATTCAAGTGTGATGAATGTGGTAAACTTTTTGCAAAGAAGGATGGTCTCACTCAACACCTATTAATTCATTCAGGAGTGAAGAATTTCAAGTGTGATGAATGTGGTAAACGATTTGCACAGAAGAGTGATCTCACCAAACATCTGTTCATCCACTCAGGAGTGAAGAATTTCAAGTGTGATGAATGTGGTAAACTGTTTGCACAGAAGAGTGGTCTCAAAATACACCTATTAATTCATTCAGGAGTGAAGAATTTCAAGTGTGATGAATGTGGTAAACAGTTTGGTCAGAAAAGCAGTCTCACCAGACACCTATTAAATAACTGTGGGGGGAAGAGTTTCTAGTGTGCTGGATGTAGTAAATGGTTGACTCAGTTGATGTCATGTGACACTTTTTTCATTAAAAGAGTGAAGAAATTCGAGTATGATGAATGGGGTAAATGGTTTTATTATAAGTCCTCTCCAGTATCAGTTCAGGAGTTAAAAATTTGAAATGTGATGACTGGAAAACTGTGTAGAAAAAAATCTTATTCACTTGGCACCTGACAGTTCATTCAGGTGTGTAAACAGTTATATAGTTATGGTAAATGTGGGAAACCTTGTAGAAGAAATTAGGCTTTAACCAGGCATGATGCCATTCACTAACAAGTTAGGGAGAGGAAATGTTTTATCTCTTAGGCTGGTTTGCCAAAGTAATGGAAATTTTTTTAAAAGTGGGTTGTGGAAAAAAAAAAAAAACTATTTGTGAGTGCTTAGGTCAGTAGTGCCCCTTTAGCTACTGTTGGTACTTGTGGCAGGCCACCCCTCATGCAGTGTGTCATACGATCTACTGAGGCAAGACACCATTAACCATGAATGATAAAATAATGTGAAACTCAAGATTCAGTAAACCCTCGATATAACAGACCCTCTTTCAACCAATTTCAGTTTTATCAACCACCTTGAGTTGGCCGAACATTATGTTCTTTAAACAAACTTTGTTTCATAATAGAATGGACTTGCAGGAAACACCCACCGGTGTGGTGTCCCCCCCTCCCAAACATACTGTATGTGTGCATTTGCATTAAACACATATTTGATGTATATGCAGCTGTTCTGTACTGTTTGCATTGCTATACTCTGTTATGTAGTACAGTATTTACTGTAATGTAACGGTTAATGTACTGTACACACGATCATAAAAGTACACGTTTCGCCCGAAACAATTTGACGTCATGGACGATGGACTCTGGAAATGTTTGATTATTGTCCGCCATGTTGTCAAACATCTATCTATAGCCCGACGCCCTAATCCCGCAAAGGGTGGCCGCAGACAAAACGCCTCCAAGTCACTCTGTCACCCACCATTTGACTACCCTCCCCCCAACTCACCCCCCCCTCCCTCATATACCTCTCAACTCCATCCCTCCACCTCATCCTCGGTCTACCCCTCCCTCTCCCTCCCTCCACCTCACCTACATACACCCTCTTAGTCAGTCTTTCATTCTCCATTCTCTCCACATGTCCAAACCACCTCAGTGTATTTCTCCTAATCTTCTCAACCACATCCACATCTACCCCACAACGTTCCTTCACTTCTTCATTCGTCAACCAGTCCCTCCACATGCCTATATAAATAAGTCATAGGTAGGTTTCATATGATAGTTTTATGTTTGATATTGTTACTGAAGGCATATCCAGATAATAATTAATTTATTTTCCAGGGACTACACAAGCTATATTGATAATTTCAGATATCATCGTACCCCTCCTGTGCGATACTTTTTTGATGTGTGTACAGTAAGTTTACCCACACTTTCCCTGTAAATACCAAATAACAAATGTACAGTAGTGTATAGGAAGTGTACTGTATAATGCAGAACTGTAGTGGTTATCAGTGACAATCTCTGCCAGTGGTGGAATGCAGTTTATTTTTAATGTAATATCACAAACAAAAGTTTGTTCCCCCAGCCAGCCACTGTGTGATTTCAAGACTCCTGAAGATTGAAAAATGAAGCATCTGAAAGAATTGCCATTTTCACCCAACGGATGGTGCACAATAATGTTTATGAGGGGGCAGGGAGGTTGGGAGAGGAAGGTGTGATGAAAGGTAGTTTGTATCTGGGTGCAGATTACATAGCTTAATCACCAGATGTTGATATGTTTACGATTGTGATAGAGATGGATTACAATAAGAGCGATAAATAAAGTTTGGTAACAATATTTGTATGCTTGGATGTTGTAACTCCAGCAGTGGTCTACTTAAACTTATGATTACTAGCAATATACTGAAATGACACATTTTAAGTGTTGAAACAGTGGCATATAATATTTGTTACTAATATACATCTGTACATGGATGGGGTAATAAAAGAGGTACAAGGTAGGATAGTGGATGTTGGAGTGGCCCTGGTGAGAGAGGATAGTGTTTGGAAACTCCCTGTACTGTTGTTTGCAGATGATCCTGTGTTGTTGAGTGAAGACTAAGGGGAGCTGCAAGGCTTGGTGGATGAGTTTGGGAGAGTGTGTAAGAAACGGAATCTAAAGGTGAATGTAGGGAAGAGTAAAGTGATGATCTTTGAGAGAGGTGAAGTCAGTGAATGTACAGCAAGGTTGGATGGTGAGGAATTGGAAAATGTGAGTACGTTTAAGTACGTGGGTAGTGTGATGAGTAAGGATGGAGGTTTGGAGGGTGAAGTGCTTGAAAGGGTACAGCAGGGAAGAAAGGTTGCTGGTTCTTTGAAAGCAGTGATAAGAAACAGGGAAGTGAGCATGGAAGTGTAAAAGTTACTACATGACAGTATTGTGATACCAACTCTAATGTATGGAAGTGAAGCTTGGATGTTGTTGGAAGGACACAAGTCAAGAGTGAGAGCAGTGGAAATTAGTTATTTTAGAGGAGCCTGTGGAGTCACATGGAGAGACAGGCTGACGAATGAGGATATAAAGGAGTGTTGTGGTGTGGATGTGGATGTGATAGGAAGCGTTATGAGGAACACACTGAGGTGGTTTGGCCATGTGGAGAGGATGGAGGGTGAGAGACTGACGAAGGGAGTGTATGTGAGTGAGGTGGAGGGAGGAAGAGGGAGGGGGAGGCCAAGGATGATATGGAGGGATGGGGTGGAGAGGTATATGAGAGAGGGGGGGGGTGAGTTGGGAGCAGGGCAGTGAAATGGCTGGGGACAGGGCGACGTGGAGGCGATTTGTTTGTGGCCACCCCAAACGGGATTGAGGTGTCTGGCAATAGATAGACAGATAGATAGATATTATTTTTAATGTTGATAAACAGCCAGCATTCAGACAGCCAGTTATATCAAACAATATTTTATTTTGTATGTTATAGAATATTAAATTTTATTCCATACATTAGCAACACAGTAAATATCTCGCAGATGAGCAAATACATCACACATTGATATGTTTATATCAACAAATGTTGCCTATCCCACCAAGTGCTTAGTATATTGCAGGAATTAGTGGCTGAAATACACCTACGATTACACCTGGCAGGTTTTGCTGAACCTTAGGTGAACATAACACAAGTGGTGTTCATTTTTCTTTCATTTCGAATTTACATCACTGACAAGCTGCAGTGAGCAAAAATAGCACTGCATCTTTGTCCCTTAGTAAACTAGCATCTTCACTGAGGTAAATTGTAAAAAAAAAGGCATATTATGTAGATTACAGTTATTGTTAACCCGTACCTTAGTTGAGGCAAACAAGTCAGAATAACCTTAGCCGTATCCTGACTTGTCTTGTGGGGGTGGAATACACAGTCCATTCATGGTGCAGACACTATCAGCTTCCTAGACTCGTTAAATAGGTCTAGTAACCATGCAGATGCGTAAGTTGTTTGCCCTGTTATTATCACCTTGCAGAATTAAAAACGTGATGTCCACAACTTATGCAATAAAACAAATACCTTGTGAGAAGTATATTGTGAGTCTTAAATTGTTTGTGATACATGTAACTGGTTACTGCATGTCAGGACCACCCATAAACAGGTGTTTAACTATCCAGGAGTGATGGTCTTCATGTCTCTCATCACTCTCCCTTATGTCTTGTAGAAATGTTTGCTTCTGTACTTGTTTATGGTGGGGTCCGGGAGGTTGGGAGAGGCCGATACCACGATAGTTAGTTTAGGGGTATATGACATGTTGTTAATATATGAGTGATATTAAATCCTAATAATCGACAATCCCTCTGACAACCTATTATACCAAACAATCATTTATTTGCTCTGTTATAGTTGTTTCGAGTTCATTCCACACATTGCCAACACAAGATAAATTGGCCTATCTGTTATTACCTGTCCCCTCCCTGGAGGGACTCAGGGATGGGTATTATTTTCACTCGCTTTGTCTGTTGGTTTGTCTGTCTGTCTGTCTGTGTGTCTGATAACTTTAGGCAAAAACTACTGGTGAGATTTTGACTAAAATTACAAGGATGATGGGCTGTGAAGTTCTGATCACCTGATTATACTTTAGACCAAATTGAGCCAAGGCCCAGGCTGTAGGATCAATAATTTATAAAAATGGGGATGGGTAAAAATCATTTTTTTGCTATCACTCTATTCAGATTCGTCATATTGAAATGAAAGCAAAACCTAAAGGTGCATCTTTCAAATCTGCATCCTATAACATGCCTCATTACATCAGGGAGGTCACCCCCTGGTCATCGGTAGGGGGGTCAGTGTCATGTGCAACGGACCTAATATTTCATATGAACATAAAATAGGGGTATTTGCCTTCTTAGTATGACTGGTAAAATATATGGTAGAATACTCATTGATAGGGTTAGGCATATGACAGAGGAGCTAGTTGGAGAAGAACAAGGGGGATTTAGGAAGGGAAAAGGGTGTGTAGATCAGATATTTGTTCTCAGATGTTTAGTGGAGAAGTATCTAGAGAAGGGAAGGAAAGTGTATGCTGCCTTCATGGACTTGGAGAAAGCTTATGACAGAATAGATAGGCAAGGTATGTGGAAGGTATTAAGAATATATGGAGTGGAGGGGAAATTGTTGAGTGCTGTGAAGAGTATGTACGAGGGAGCTAGGGCTACAGTGCGAGTGGATGGTGAGCTGAGTGAGTTCTTTAATCTCAATGTGGGACTGAAACAGGGTTGTGTGATGTCTCCATGGCTGTTTAATAGTATACATGGTTGGGGTTGTAAAGGAGGTGCAAGGTAGGGCAGTGGATGAGGGGGTGGCTCTAATGAATGAGGATGAGATTTGGAAGATTCCGGTGTTGCTGTTTACTGATGATACAGTATTGTTGAGTGAAAATGAATGGGAGTTGCAAGGTTTGGTGAATGAATTTGGGACAGTGTGTAGGAGGAGGAATCTGAAAGTTAATGTAAACAAAAGTAAAGTTATGGTGTTTGAGAGGAATGAAGTCACAGAGTGTGCAGTGAGGTTGGATGGTGAGGATATGGAGAATGTGAGTGCATTCAAGTACTTGGGTAGTATGATGAGTAAGGATGGAACTTTGGGGGATGAAGTGCGTGAAAGGGTACAGCAGGGAAGGAAGGTTTTTGGTACAAGCAGTGATGAGAAATAGGGAGGAGAGTATGGAAGTTAAAAAGTCACTGCATGATAGTAAGGATGGAACTTTGGGGGATGAAGTGCGTGAAAGGGTACATCAGGGAAGGAAGGTTGTTAGTACACTGAAAGCAGTGATGAGAAATAGGGAGGTGAGTATGGAAGTTAAGAAGTCACTGCATGATAGTATTGTGATCCCTACCCTGACGTATGGAAGCGAAGTATGGACCTTGCAAGAGGGGAACAAGTCAAGAGTGAGAGCAGTGGAAATGAGTTACTTGAGAGGAGCATGTGGAGGGACAGGTTGACGAATGAAGAAGTGAAGGAACGCTGTGGGGTGGATGTGGATGTGGTTGAGAAGATTAGGAGAAATACACTGAGGTGGTTTGGACATGTGAAGAGAATGGAGAGTGAAAGACTGACTAAGAGGGTGTATGTAGGTGAGGTGGAGGGAGGGAGAGGGAGAGGTAGACCGAGGATGAGGTGGAGGGATGGAGTTGAGAGGTATATGAGGGAGGGGGGGGTGAGTTGGGGGGAGGGTAGTCGAATGGTGGGTGACAGAGCGACTTGGAGGTTTGTCTGCGGCCACCCTTTGCGGGGTTGGGGCGTCGGGCTATAGATAGATAGATGATAGTATTGTGATCCCTACCCTGATGTATGGAAGTGAGGCGTGGGCCTTGCAAGAGGGGAACAAGTCAAGAGTGAGAGCAGTGGAAATGAGTTACTTGAGAGGAGCATGTGGAGTGACGTGGAGGGACAGGTTGACGAATGAAGAAGTGAAGGAACGTTGCGGGGTGGATGTGGATGTGGTTGAGAAGATTAGGAGAAATACACCGAGGTGGTTTGGACATGTGAAGAGAATGGAGAATGAAAGACTGACTAAGAGGGTATATGTAGGTGAGGTGGAGGAAGGGAGAGGGAGGGGTAGACTGAGGATGAGGTGGAAGGATGGAGTTGAGAGGTATATGAGGGAGGGGGGGGTGCGTTGGGAGGAGGGTAGTCAAATGGTGGGTGACAGAGCGACTTGGAGGAGTTTTGTCTTCGGCCACCCTTTGCGGGATTAGGGCGTCGGGCCATAGATAGATAGATAGATAAAATCACCAATTTTCACCCGATTTACTTGAAATTTGATGTGACATCTTTGACTAGATATCCTGTTGTGATTATATGTCAGCACTAAAATGACTGCTGGGGACGGGTTTGCTGTACCTTGGCACCACTTCTTATAATGGGATTAACTTCACACTATTATGTGAATATTGCGAACACATGTGGTGCACAACACACCCTCACCTGTAGTGAGTATATTGCAGCAAATGGTGCCCTAAGTAAAGATGTGGTCACACTGGCAGGTTTCCGTCAACCACGAGTCAATATAAAAGTAATAAGTGGTAAACTTTTTTTTTTTTTTTTACCCCAGTGACAGGCAACTTGGTTGTGGAAATATACTAATGTTGTTATACTCCCTCAGTAAAGTAGCACCTTCAGTAGGGTATATTGTAAAACAACGAAAATATGAATACCAGCGTTCTTGCCAGCCCATTCCTTAGATGAGGGGAAACCTGCCAATGTAAGCCCAGCTTTGGTGCGGGTGGGATAGCCAGTCCATACATCAGGCAGACACAGCCAATGTGATAATGTAATTACAAGTGTCATTCATTCTGTAATATTACTAAGTTATTTAAAAATGTGAGGCCCCAAATTATGTAATAACAAAGTGCTTAATCCAAGTCTATTATGGGTCTTAATGTTTATCATGCATGTGACTGGTTATCACATGTCAGAACAAGTGGTGAACTGTCCAGGACCACTGGTCTCCCCCTCGCCCACTGACCTTCGCTCTTCATACTTTCTCTGTCTGGCTATGCCTTGTAAAACATGTTTACATGTGTATTTGTGCAAGTCAGTTGCTCATATATTTTGTATTGCTGCATCAACCTTTCTCAGGCACCGTGTGAGGTCCATGCAACCAGTTTGTGGTGTGGATGGTAGTGAACAATTCCTCCTGGGAATGGCCTATATGTTTTAGACATCCCACTAACATGTATAAAAATGTATTGTTTGTTGCAATTTTTTTTTCTAAGAATTTTGGTATTCCACTTCACCATCACTATGACAATCGTTTTGTTAGCTCAAGATCTGGTGATTAAGATACTTAATCACCTTCATACAAACTTACAGTCATGACATTGGCCTCTCCCAACCTCCCGGACCTCACCACAAACAAATACAGAAGCAAACATTTCTACAAGACATAAAGGAGAGTGATGAGAGATGCGAAGACCATCACTCCTGGATAGTTAAACACCTGTTTATGGGTGGTCCTGACATGCAGTAACCAGCTACATGTATCACAGACAATTTAAGATCTGCAATATACTTCTCACAAGGTATTTGTTTTATTCCATAAGTTGTGGACATCACGTTTTTCATTCTGCAAAGTGATAATAACGGAGTGAACAACTTATGCATCTGCATGGTTACTAGACCTATTTAACGAGTCTAGGAAGCTGATAGTGTCTGCACCATGTATGGACTGTGTATTCCACCCCCACAAGACAAGTCAGGATACGGCTAAGGTTATTCTGACTTGTTTGCCTCAACTAAGGTACGGGTTAACATTAACTGTAATCTACATAATATGCCTTTTTTTACAGTTTACCTCAGTGAAGATGCTAGTTTACTGAGGGACAAAGATGCAGAGCTATTTTTGCTCATTACAGCTTGTCAGTGAGGTAAAGTGGAAATGAAAGAAAATTGAACACCACTTGTGTTATGTTCACCTAAGGTTGAGCGAAACCTGCCAGGAGTAACTGTAGGTGTATTTCAGCCACTAATACCTGCAATACACTAAGCACTTGGTAGGATAGGCAACATTTGTTGATATGCACATATCAATGTGTGATGTATTTACTCATCTGCAAGATATTTACTGTGTTGGCAATGTGTGGAATAAAATTTAATGTTTTATAATGGACAAAATAAAATATTGTTTGATATAACTGGTTGTCTGATTGCTGGCTGTTTATCAACATTGAAAATTATATCACATACTGTATATTAGTAACAAGTATCATATGCCCCTGCTTCAACACTTAAAATGTGTGATTTCAGTATATTGCTAGTTATCATAAGTTTACAGTAAGTAGACCACTACTGCTGCTACAACATCCAACACGCATACAAATATTGTTACCAAACATTATTTATCGTTCGTATTGTAATCCATCTCTCTCACAATCGTAATCATATAAACATCTGGTGATCAAGCTATGTAATCTGCACCCAGATACAAACTTCCTTTCGTCACACCTTCCTCTCCCAACCTTCCTGCCCCCCTCATAAACATTATTGTGCACCATCCGTTGGGTGGAAATGGCAATTCTTTCAGATGCTTCATTTTTCGATCTTCAGGAGTTTCGAATTGTACTGTTTGCTTTGCTATTCTCTACTATGTAGTATTTTCTGTAATGTAAAGGAAATGATTGTGGTAGGTGGGGGCACTAACCATCCACTTACTTGATGTAGTGCTGCTCTCCGGTGTCTGCCGTTTCCTCTGCTCCGTTCTTCTTTCCTTCCATCCTCTCCTGCCTTTCTTTTCTTCATTCTTTCCTCGTCCTTCTGTCTATGGGCGACTTTAGACTCCCTCTTCTGTCTTTCCTATATTCTTTTGTATTCCTTCTGTATGTCAGTGACTCTACACTGAGTGACAAGCCAAATGGATTCCTGCACACCAGGAAACCATTTACTATGCTGGGTGGTAACCATATAACCAAATATTGGCGCCTGGTGGTTTAGTGGGTAATTAAGGCACTGCAATTGGATTGAGCCGGTGGAGGTTTATATCGAAGGGATGGTTGGGGTTTATTGCTCACGTAATGCCACTCAGGGATGAGTGAGGCTTTTCACTCTCATCTTCAATGTCAGGACCAACTTGCCTAGTCCCGGGCTCCTACGCTTCTCTTTGGGCAACGTAGGATTGGATGATGAATGAATGAATGAAACTGGTAATGTACAGTGTGAGTTTTCTTTACCCATACTTTCCTTTTAAATACTGAATGACAAATGTACACAGATTTATGCAAGGCCTATTTGCAGTCTTTATTTGCAGTGCAATTACTTCCTGAAAGATAAGAATAAATATATAATTTATCTAAAGCCTACTTGCAGTCTTTATTTGCTGTGCATTTACGCCCAGAAAGGTCAGAATAAACACATCAGTTAGTAAACAGAGGATTTATTGAGAAAAAGAACCATTTAGACCTACCTGTATGTTATTGTGTATAAGTATATGGCTGAACAATGCTGTATATTTAACAATCATTGTTCGGTAAAAGCCACAACACCTGGGAAATTACTGAACAACTTGGTGTTCGGTTTTAACATCAAGGATGTGGTATCAGTTAGTTGGTTATATTGAGGGTGCTTTGTATGAGGAGAGGGCTGTTCACCTTGATAGTTGTACAGCAGTACAGGGCATTCATTTAGTACACAGTAAACTGGGCAGCAAGATGCACCATATCCTGCACAACATCTGTACACAAAAATATTGTACATGTATTGTTGGTCTTTATGACCAGCAACTTACCTTTTTTTATGACATTTTATTATGGGCTAATGGGGTCTAAGCACATGGCAAGTGCTCCACCTTGTAATGAGTGTATTCTTTAAGTGTTTTTAATTTACTCAGGCAGGTCTAATGGAACACAATTTTTATAGTACTTTTGCCTCAAGTTTTCCTATATATTTGTCTTGGGGGAGGGGTTGGGCACTTTAACTGCAAGGTAGAGCACTAGCTGGGTGCTTAGATCACTAATGTCAAGCATGTCATGAAAATTTTAAGGCAAAAATCAAGTAAGAGATGTCACCCTCAATAGCATTAGTACATTGTATGTTTTTAGTGCACATTGTTGACTGGCATGGTGTATTTTTTCACCCAAATCACCATGCACTAGCAGATGTGCAGTATATTAGGAACACCTTCAGTCCAGCTAAATGCATGATAATATGAAGGCAAATAATCAGAGGACATGATGGAACTAGGCAGAAGGGCAAGATATGATGAAATTTTGATGGCTGTGGAAGAAAAAGATGCAGGAATCTGTTGAAAGTATATTCATTTATTCACTCATCATCTTAATCCAGTGTTGCCCCATGAGGGGTGTAGGAGCCCGGGCCTAGGGAAGTTGGTCGTAACATTTAAGATAAAAGTGACCAGCCTTACTCATCCCTGAGTGGCAGTACGTGAGCAGTAAACTCCAACCAACCCTTGGATATAAACCCACACAGGCTCAATCCAATTGGAGGTCCTTAATGGCCCACTAAATCATGAGGTGCCATGATTTGGTTATATGGTTACTACCCAGTATAGTAAATGGTTTCCTGGTGTACAGGAAACCATTTGACATGTCACTCAGTGTAGAGTCACCCATGGACAGAAGGAAGAGGAATTGAAAGTATAGTATAACTGTGTTGTTTTAGAGGTAGGATGTGATGATCATTTATGATGGCTGGATGCCACCAATTGGTGGTAGGTGGGGCACTCACCATCCACTTACTCGATGTAGTGCTGGTTTGGGTGTCTGTCCTTTCCTCTCTTCTTTCCTCTTCTGTCTCTCTTTTCTTCATTTGTTCTCATCCTTCTCTCTATGAGTGACTTTACACTTCCTCTTCTGTGTTTCTTTCCTTCATTCTTTCCTCTTACTTCTGCCTATGAGTGACGCTACACTGAGTGACAAGCCAAATGGTTTCCCGTACACCAGGAAACCATTTACCATGCTCTTTGGTAACCATGTAACCAAATTATGGCGCCTAGTGGTTTAGTGGGTAATTATGGCAGTCCAGTCGGATTGAGCAGATGCAGGTTTATATCCAAGGGGTTGTTGGGGTTTATTGCTCATGTAATGCCACTCAGGGATTAGTGAGGCTGGTCACTCACATCTTAAATGTCAGGACTAACTTGCCTAGCCCAGGGCTACAGCCTTCATGGGGCAACATAAGACTGGATGATGGATTGCTGGATGATGTCACCAATAGGTTTTCAAAGTGTGATCTACTAGGACACAAGATGTGTTGTCCCCATATTATGATGGGACAGTCATTCACAATAGGATGGCATCACAAGCAAGGATTCAGATTGTGATTTTAAAGACAGTGCACATGTTAAGACAGGACAGTCCTTCACAGTGGCTTGGTGTTAACTAGTTATGCCCAATCAAGAGATTGCTTGCAGGTGTAGATTAATCACTAAGCTGAATAGGTCACAGCCAAGGCCCCCACGGTTGGAAAAAAAGGAAATAAAAATTCAAATTAAGTGATAAATGATAAAGTTAAAGTGACTGGCATCACACAAGACCTCATGATGTGGGCCCCTTCCCTGGGTAGGAGCCCCAATATCGGTTTAGCCTACAGGCTCCCCAAAAGTTAATTTGGCCCTGATTACTTGGGTCTTATCCAAGGATAGGATTATTGACAAGTAGGATACCAAAGTGGGGATGTCAGTGTCCGTGAGTGGGCAGCAGGCTGGGATGTAAGCAAAAGCTGGTCAAACCAACATCCGGTGTATACTCCCTGCTGGCTTTTCAATTTTTTGTGTATTTCATCCATAATAATATTGTTATATTATGTGATGATTCAGCACAAAACTGAGCATTACAATTTGTTGTATGAATAGAACATTAACAAATTTGCATATTTGACTGTAATTAAGGCCTCTCCTGTTTGTACCGGTACTCAGTTATAGATCATGGGGCATTTGACTGTAATTAAGGCCTCTCCTGTTTGTACTCATTGATAGATCATGGGGCATTTGACTGTAATCAAGGCCTCTTCTGTTTGTATTCATTGATAGATCATGGGACATTTGACTGTAATCAAGGCCTCTTCTGTTTGTATTCATTGATAGATCATGGGACATTTGACTCTAATTAAGGCCTCTTCAGTTTGTACTCATTGATAGATCATGGGGCATTTGACTCTAATTAAGGCCTCTTCTGTTTGTACTCATTGATAGATCATGGGGCATTTGACTGTAATTAAGGCCTCTTTTGTTTGTACTCATTGATATATCATGGGGCATTTGACTCTACTTAAGGCCTCTTCTGTTTGTACTCATTGATAGATCATGGGGCATTCGACTGTAATTAAGGCCTCATCTCTTTGTACTCATTGACAGATCATGGGGCAGAGCCTGATCTAGTTCAGCTATGAATCCAGGTTTTGCTCCTCTAGTTTTTGATAAAAGAACAGTAGCTGATTGTAAGGCTGATTTTACCTGTGATGGTCTTCCATAGCTCTGCATGGCCCTGCTTGCCTTGGATAATGATGATGAATTAAACTGAATGATTAATATTTTTGCTGTGTACAATTTTATCACAGATATGAGGTAAATGCCATGTATAGTATGTATGCCTGTGTGGAAGCTCAGAGGGGTAATCATCAAGGAGGCACAAAATCATCTTGTTTTGCCCCCCCCCCCTTCTCATTCTATTACACTGATTTTTTTTTTCCATGAGTGCGTTTTTGTTTCAACAGACACCATCTTGTGTGTGAGACAGTTGGACACCATCTTCTAACACTATATTGGCACAAATTTTCACTCATCAATGGTGATTTGCCCAAACCAAGCCCAGTGATTGTAACAGCCTCATTAATTCTAGCCTGCCCATACCCTACCTGATCTATATTTTTGTAACCTAATCTAATTTATCCAAACCTAACCTATTTTAACCTAACCCTGACCATACATAACCTAGTTTTGCCTAATGCTACCTAACCTAACCTATTTTAACCTAACCTTAACTGATCCTTACATTTATCCTAATTTAGAAATTTTTTCTGATCTAACCTGAATAATCCTAACCTGCTGGTTTTGGCTTGTATAAAATTGTGATGCCATCGTAATGCAGCACAGGAGGCTGGTCCATTTATCCCCGTGTTGTGTCAGTGAGATTAGCTTAGTGGTTTATGTATGGAGATGTGAGGAACATTTCGGAATATATGTGTTGTGCCTTGGGATTAGCTGAGTGGTTTTTATGTTGAGTTGCGAGGGACATTCTAGAAATTAAGCGTTATGCCACATGATTAGGCTAATGATTTATGTCTAGAGATGTGAGGAACATTCCAGAAATGTGGCCATATCTTAATTTTAACTATTAGTTCATGTCATTATTGTTAGTGTGTACTGTTGATTTAAGTGCGTTATTCTATCTGTCTATTGCCAGATGCCTTAATCCTGTAAAGGGTGGCCACAAACAAATCACCTCCATGTCACCTTGTCCCCCACCATTTCACTGCCCTGCTCCCAGCTCACACACCCCTCTCTCATATACCTCTCCACTCCATCCCTCCATCTCATCCTTGGCCTCACCCTCCCTCTCCACCCCTCCACCTCACTCACATACACTCTTCTCATCAGTCTCTCACTCTTCATCCTCTCCACATGGCCAAACCACCTCAATGTATTTCCCCTAACGCTTCCTGTCACATCCACATCTACACCACAACACTCCTTCACATCCTCATTTGTCAGTTTGTCTCTCAATGTGACTCCACAGGCTCCTCTCAAATAACTCATTTCCACTGCTCTCACTCTTGACTTCTGTCCCTCCAACAGGGTCCAAGCTTCACTTCCATATGTTAGAGTTGATATCACAATATTGTCATGTTGTAAATTTTTCACTTCCTTGCTAACTTCCCTGTTTCTCATCACTCCTTTCAAGGAACCAGCAACCTTCCTTCCTTGCTGTACCGTTTCAAGCACTTCATCCCTTCAACTTCCATCCATACTCATCACGCAAGTACTTAAACGCACTCACATTTTCCATTTTGTCCTCATCCAGCCTCACTGTACTTTCACTGACTTCACTTCTCTCGAAGACCAAAACTTTACACTTCCTTGCATTCACCTTTAGATTCTGTTTCTTACACACTTTCCCACGCTCATCCACCAAGTCTTGCAGCTCCCCTTTGTCTTCACGTAACAACACAGTAATCTGCAAACAACAGTACAGGGAGTTTCCAAATACTGCCCACTCTCACTAGGGCTGCTCAAACATCCACAGCCCTACCTTGTATCTCTTATAACCCATCCATATACAGATTGAACAACCATGGATACATGACAAATCCTTGTTTCAATCCAACCTTCATATAGAAAAATTCACTCAGTTCACTGTCCTCACTCCCTGCATCCTTAGCACCCTCATGCATACTCTTCACAGCATTCGACAACTTCCTATCTACTGCATATATTCGTAATACTTTCCACAGTCCTTATCTAGCTACCCTGTCATATGCTTTCACCAAATCCATGAAGGCTGCATACAACTTCTTTCCCTTCTCTAGAAGCTTTTCCACTAAAGATCTAAGAATGAATATCTGATCAACACAACCTCTTCCCTTCCTTAAACCTCTCTGCTTTTCTCCAACTAATTCCTCTGTTATTTCCCTAACTCTGTCAGTAAGTATATTCTACTATATATTTTTCCTGCTACACTAAGACAAATGCTCCGATGATTACCACACACTTCTTTTTCCCCTTTTCCTTTGTACAGGGGAATAATTATACCTGACTTCCAATCCTCCGGGACTCGACCTTCCTCCCAGGCCAATCTGCACATCTTCCACAGCTATTCTACTACTATCTCTCCCCCCATGCTTCAGAATTTCACCACACATTCCATCAATTCCTGGGGCTTTCCCAATTTTGACATTCTTCATTGCTTCCACAACTTTCATCGTACTGATTTCTTCCTCTCATCTCACATCCTTCCATCTCCCAGACATTTCCGAGCATTATTACGTGGGAAAATGTGAGTTCTTTGCCAGGCTTTAGAATATCCTCTATTGTTCTGCAGATGGAGTCAGGCCGGTGGGGGGTATATAAAGGGACCATTGTGCTTCCTAATTTAGTTAGTTTGTGTGTGGCAGCCAACAGACAGCTGTATCCAGTGGAGAGCAGTCAGACAATGAGTGTTACCCCTTCGCACATGATGGCGCAATGCGAGTCATAATCCTTGTAGTCTGAAGAATAACTGATGATGCAACATGATGCATCTTGCCTACAAATGGTCGTAGAAACTTTTCCTGTGGATGGATTTGCATCAGAGTCAAAGCTGAGGGTGGCCATGTTTGGGGGAATTATATGGCAACTCCCACAAGCCTATCAGAGGGGCAAGTGGCCTATTTTTGGCTCAATGTTTTTCTCCCAGCAGTCAGCTTCATAGGGTGTGCAAGTGCGTGGCCGGCCATTTAAACCCACGTTTCCTACTACCACACTGTCCATACCTTATGTGTATTGTAGTGATATTGTTTTTTATATATATACACTCATCCCTCGGCTATCACGCCCAATTGGTCCCGCTAGAGCTGCGCTATAGCCGAAAGCGTGATAGCCGTACTGAATAACTTACGGTAATAATTCTAACTGGTGCCATTACCTCAATATTTACCCCTAAGATGCCCTTTTTGTACCACATTAACATATAATAGTCTAAAAATGAGCATGCAAATTAGAAACAAACCAAGGTTAATAAAAAACAGAGCTTAATATCCCTATTTATTCACCTTTTGGGGGATGTTGAGTGGCTTGGGTGGGATAGAGGGGTTACAAGGCTCGGTTGGAGTCTGTTGACCACCTCTTCGACGTTCTTGCTTTTCTCGTATTTCCCTAACCTTTTGTGTTCCTCTATGTCTTTACTACAGATTTCCTCTGATACTTCTTTCAATAAGCTCATTACATTTGCAAGCTCCTTTTTGTCTCTTGAGGTCTTGTTTTTTACTTCTTCCTCTTCTATACCAGTGTGTGTGTGTGTGTGTGGTTAGAACAATTGTGTGGACGGAGAGACCGCTAGTTTTAGCACGTTTGTAGATATTACATTATGAAAATTTTGTAAAACGTTAGGTGCATGCACAATATGTAGCAATGCAAGTCTTACATACTGCTGGTAATTTTGTGAGTGTCGTGTGGATTTTGTCAAATATAGCACCATCTTTAATAGCGACATTATGTCCGTATTCACTTTAGATGACAACTGAAAAATAGACTGATTTTATCTTATTCCTGCCAACAGAAAGGTTATCAGTGTGACAGTATGTAAGGTAATCTATTGTGTGTGTCAGACAGAAAAAGAGATTATGCACGTTTAACCCGCCCCATCCCGACGTTTTCTGGGCAGTGGTACGCCCCACGGCCGTATTACAAGTCGCACCCGACCACCTTCGGGACCCGAAAGTGATGGTGATCGTGAAAGGGGATCGGGTTGGGGGAAGTCGTATTACAAGACACCCCGACGCGCTTCGTAAAGGCAACCAGCCAGGCTTCCCGATCATGTGTACCAACCTATGCGCGTTAGAGATGTATAGGCCAAGAAATTCTGGCTGAAAGTGGTTGTAATGGCTATATAACTTGTTAATGATTATTATATTTCATTAGGTGTCTTTGGATCATTTATTTGTTACTGGTACCAGTACTCCTTCCCGTACGAATTAGCGGTTGCGATGATGACAACAACATATTATAGGTTGGTAGTTCTGGTAGCCAAGATAAACAATATGGAGCAGGACAGAGCACCACCGCTTTCCTCTGCACAACAAGTGCTGCTCCTGAAGTTGATAAAAGAGAAGGAAAAGTGGATCCAAGACAGAGCTACAGGAGCTACGGCCGTGGAAGGGAAGAGGAAGGCATGGGAGGATGTGACAACATCCTTCAACGCTTCTAACCCCGACCAAAACCCCAGGTCGGCCAAGCAGCTACGACGTTGTTTCGAGCATGTCAAGCGCAAGTAAGGCCCTATAATATTGTATTTGCATAAGAATATTATCAGTATTATGTACATAATCTCTTTAGTATATTAATAAACTAAAAAAAATCCTCTCACAGTAATGATGTTCTCATGTTGGAACGAGTAACAGTAGAGGAAACCTCGGTAATTATTGATTTCTACTCACTTCTTTTGGTTAATAAAGCTTATTTTACTTACATTCTCGGTCCCCTGTTCCTTGTTCTCATTTTCACCAAACCTAACCTAGTTTAGGGTAAGGTTCGTTAGGTGTGGTTAGGTGAGGTTGACTGAATTAAAGTAATAAAAAAGAAATAGTTACCTTGACCAACTTTAGCCCATTTGCAAGTATAAACTGTAGTATATATTCTATCAAAAGGTAAATTAAGTCATTGGAGAATGTAATATACAGTATATTGTATGTTTGGAAACACTTCATTACACATAAATTGTAGTTATTTTGTAAAGTGTGTGGGTACAAACACCGTAGTGCATCAGTCATTTATAGTTCTTTTAATAGATGTTCCAAGATCAGAAAATGACAGTTGTACAATTTATCATCACTTTCCACCCTTGAATAACAAGTAGCGCTATTTTCAATGTGCTAGTATTTATGCATGGATGTATCCAATGCAAGGGTGTAGCAGGTGCTGCACTGATTAATATTTCAGTACAATGTACTTTTGTTTGGTTTACCATTCGCCAATGGCTCAATTTAATATGGATAGGGTTTGATTAGTTAAGGTTATGAGCTGGTATTAATGTGTGACTTACGACACAGTTTTGCTAAGGAAGTCCAGTAATAACAGTTTTGGTAGAGGTTTCATTGTTAAGGTTAGGACAAATAACACAATAATACGAGGTGAATGTAAGCATTACTCCACTGTTAATATTTTGAGATAAAACTACGACATTTGATATTAGTGATTGTCTTTTTTTTTTTAGTAAAGACTACTTAGATGCCAGTGAAACAACTTATCTTGTCCATGAGCTCTCCACATGCAAAATATATTGTGGCACAAGGCTGACTCACATTACTGTACTACCTTTTCAGAGTTAAACAGGAAGACAATGAGTTCAAGAAAAAAATCAAAGCTACAGGTGGTGGCCCACCCCCAAAACCTCCAGAGCCCAGTGAGGTGACAGCCATTGCATCATCAATATTGAGTGAAGAACTGGCTATGGGTGACAATGTGTATGACACAATGCAGACACATCCTGTGGACAAGGAAGGGGCACCAGTGTTTGATGTGACACTCAGTAAGTCATTTTTTAAAGTTTTCAGTGAGATACACAGTGGAATAGTTACATATACCAGTATTGTATATATATATATATATATATATATATATATATATATATATATAATATTAAGGGAAGCTAAACTGTACTGGTTTAACATACCTGGTGTCTATTGCCCCCAAGTAGAAGTGGCAAAATTTATCAACCTCATTTGATGTGTCCCTGCAAAATTCTGGAAATATATGTAGGACTTCTTTTCAGAGCAACTGTTAAGTGCAGTGATCCATATTTTTTGCTATTTTGATTCCTCCAGAAGAGGAAAGAAAAAAAAGCATGTATGGGCAAAACAAAACCATACCCTTCTTCTAAGAACAAGCTTGCACTGTAGCCAGTAACAAACATGCATTTCTTGTACTAGGCATTTTTCAGAGCAGGGATC
Organism: Coenobita brevimanus; assembly: GCF_032717465.1. NCBI lineage: Eukaryota > Metazoa > Arthropoda > Malacostraca > Decapoda > Coenobitidae > Coenobita > Coenobita brevimanus. Next base: position 5,709,454 of record NC_137026.1, on the reverse strand, counting down.
AATAATGTATGTAAATGTGTATAATCACACCTTCAGAGTGGTACCAGTGTTATGTTACTGGAAATGGAAGCTAAATACTTGGTATTACACTTTACTTAAAAGTCTGGTTTGAGAATGGGCATGTAAACTGTAATAACTTGTAGAATAGAATATGATACTACCTGAAATATCCACCATGATTGGGTTATCAAACACAAATCATGCTTCAGCTTACTGATTTCTCATTGCTGTCTAACAATCCCTTGATATGTTATGAATGGTGTTATGCAATTTTCCTGATATGCAGCTCTTTTTTTCCACTCAGTTCCTTAATATCTCTGTAGGTTTCATCTTTCAAATTAATTGTACTGCTGTAAGGTAGACAGTATGGAGCGAACTGATTTCTCAGTGCTAACAATCCCTTAATATGTTATGAATGATGTTATGCAATTTTCCTGATATGCAGCTCTTTTTCTACTCTGTTCCTGAATGTTTCTGTAGGTTTCATCTTCCAAATTAATTATACTGCAGTAAGGTAGACAGTATGGAGTGATTGAGTGATTAAATTTTCCTTTTCTTCATGTTTTTCAGGTATTCGTGACCAGTCTCAGGCCTCTGCTTCCCAACCTTCAGCTATTTTCCATCCTGCGACCAGTTCAAAACCTTCAACCAGCTCAGCTATACCAGTTACTTTGGACTTTTCCTCCAGCTTCCAATCGACTTCATATGAACCACCTTTGACTCATCTCTCCTATCCGTCTTGCATCCCCTCAACTACCTTTGAATGTACTCCTGTTCATACAAGTATCCCATCTCCATCCCCAACACCGTCTTCTCATTCCACTCTTGGACCGTCGCCTAGTTCTCCTCTTACTTCACCTCCTACTACACCTTCCCCACCACCTTCCACTTTCACTGCTCCTCGGACAGCAGCATCACGTTTGAGTTCGTCAAGGCAGATATACACTGATTATGTGTCATTGGGCAAAAGGCAGGAGGAACACCACACTTTGAAGATACAAATGATGAAGGAGGCTTATGAATGGCAGAGGATGGAGCATGAACAAAAGATGATTATTATGAAGAAACAGGAGGAAATGCTAGACACTGGGCTAGCCATGCTAAGCTCATTTACAAATAAGCTTGACTGTCTTCTTGAAAGTGCTCAGGCTGCTTATACTGCAATGGCAAACTCATACGAATGATGTGTGAAAGTAATATATTTGTTTGTAAAAAATTCTTGTGATTCTAGCCCAACAATCCAAGGTTGTTATGTTTCTTTGGTTAATATTTTTTTTTTTCCTACCTACAAAACTGGTGTGGTCCAGTTATATTTTGTAAAGTATATGTAATATTTTTGCTCACCTAATGGGACTAGTCAGTTCTCTAGTTGTTTCTTGTAAAAATATTATACCGGTACCTACAATAAGTTAAATAGTTCTTATTTTGTTAATATTATTAGGTTTGTTTTCAGTACTTGTCAGTGTGTATGTATTTATAGCCTGCAATATTATATTTATTTACCCCTTTTTTTATTCACTTACAGGGTTAGGTTATATGCATAACTGAAAAAGAAAAATATTCACACCATATATTTCCATGTAAGTACTATGTTTTGTGTTCTGGTACAAACTCTGTCTTTAGTTATGCAGTTAGACTAAACAACTTTCATACATATACTCCACTTATGCAATGGTATTCCCATTTTTTTATTTTGTCATGTAGCTGAATCATCTCAGGGTTGAAGGAAGTGTTCAGTAAAGTATGTCTGCTGTTTTCCCATTACAAGTAAGATATATTTTTGTATCTTTTGCAACATTGCATAGGTATATCCCACAAAATAAATTTGTGATGAAACCACCCAATGCTTTGTACCTGGCCCTTCAACAATCAGTATTTAAAATTTTCTAGATATTGTAATTCCTAACTAGGGATATAAAATGTGTTGTGTGTTTGGTGCCCAGTACCATCTCAACACCTATTTTTTTTCTTATTTAGCTCATTTGTGGTTCCGGGTGAGGGTAGGTTTGAGGCAAGGTTGTGTGATGTCACCATGGCTTTTCAAAATATATATATATATATATATATATATATATATATATATATATATATATATATATATATATATATATATATATATATATATATATATATATATATATATATATATATATATATATATATATATATATATATATATATATATATATATATATATATATATATATATATATATGGGGTAGTGAGAGAGGTAGGCGCGAGGGTATTGCAGCGGTGTGTAAGGATGCGGGATATGGATGGGAAGTAAATCAGTTATTGTTCACAGATGACACTGCACTTGTGGCTGACTCGGAGGAGAAATTGCAGAGGTGGGTGGATGAATATGGAAGGGTGTGTGAAAGGAGAAAATTAAAGGTCAATGTAGAGAAGAGTAAGGTGTTGAGGTGTAGTAGGGAGGGGGTGTTGGGCAACATGGAGATCAAGCTAAATGGAGTGAACTTGGAAGAAGTTCAGAGTTTCAGGTATCTTGGAGTAGACGTGACAGCAGGAGGTGGTCAGGGGACGGAAATTGTTCACAGCACTAATGAAGAAAGATGTTGGGTGCGTTGAGGGGTATGTGGAAAAATAGGGTAGTGTCTAGGCAAGCTAAGGTGGGGATGATTGAGGGTATAGTGGCCCCACCGGTGTTGTATGGCAGTGAATGTTGGTCTTCGAATGCTAGAGAGAGGAAGCGTGTTGATGTGTTGGAGATGAAGTGTTTGAGGACAATTATTGGAGTAAGGTGGTTTGATAGGATGAGGAAGGAAAGAGTGAGGGAGATGTGTGGGAGTATAAAAGGGTTTAAATGAAAGAGCAGAGCAGGCCCAGTTGAAGTGGTTTGGTCATATGGAAAGGATGGGGGAAGAGAGAATGGTAAAGAGAATTTATAAGTCAGAGATGGAAGGAGTCAGGGGGAGGGGTAGGCCAAGAAAGAGATGGAGGGACGGAGTGAGAGAGGCGTTGTCAAACAGGGGCCTGGACATGCAGGAGGGTGAGAGGCGTGCAAGGGACAGAGCAGATCGGTGCGATGTGATTTATGAGCAGGGGAGGGGGGCAACGCGACATAGGTGAGGCTGGCTGCACTGATAGTAGAATCATCGGCTTATCCACTCAGCAACATTGTTGATTTTTTGTGCATGTGAGTTAATGAAGGGGGGGACGGTACAAGTGGGTTTAAAACTAGTTTTGACTTCTCCCTTTTGTTGGGGGCAAACCCCACCTTTGGGTGGGAGAAATCCTTATGTTTGAGGAAAAATAAAAAAAGCTCATTTGTGTTCACCACAAAAGGTATACTGTATACCACTGAAATACAAGTCCATAAATAGCCATACAAGAGGATTATCAATGAAACACACTCAATAACTACAAATTTTAATGACAAGTTAGCACATGTATGTTAAAAATATACTTCAGTTCATTAACAAAAACAAAAATCAATGTTACCTATACTTATTTCACTGTCATTAACTTAACTAAAAAGAAAATCAATGTTACCTATACTTATCTCATTCTAATATTAATCTAATAAATTACAATTTTATAATGTTTACAAATATTAAATATTACTCCAAAGGGTTGCACTCATAAATGTGTCTTCTATCAGTGTAGTAGAAAAACTTAATTTTACTGGGATTACTGCATTTTGTTTGCCCATTTCAATGTAAGTACATTCTAGAGGCATGCATAAATCATCCAACCAAAAATATTTACTAATACCCTGTATAAACAAGTTTGCACTGAACAGTAACACTGGTTATGAGCCTTACCTAAAAGAACCTGTCTATCACAGATGCCCTGCGTTCTTGACCTCCTCGGTGATCATATACTCTGTTTTCTGGAAGTTCAGGAGGCAAGACATCAACATCCTCCTGCTCATCAATGGGAATTCTGTTCATTATGGCTATATTATGAAGAACAGCACATGCAATAATTATATTTTTTGTATTTACCAATTTTGTACGGACTGGTATTGATAAAACAGCAAACCTTTTCTTCAAGATACCAAAAGCTCGCTCAATGAAATTTCTAGTCCTGACGTGGGAGGCATTGAACCGTCTTTCCTTATCAGTACGAGGAGTCAGTAATGGAGTCAGAATGAAAGAGCGGCATGCATAGCCATTATCCCCTAACAGAAATCCTCTGTACACACCAGTCTCCAGTCTTGCACAAAGTCTGCTTTCTGTAAATATTCTGGAATCATGTGCACTTCCTGGCCAATTGACAACCAAATTAGTAAACTTGAGATTAGGGTCACAGACACCCGTAACATTAATGGAAAAAAAATTCTTCCTACACCTATATAGCTCTGCATTACGACCTCCTGGACTTTTGATTGGTATGTGTGTCCCATCAACACACCCTATTACTCCAGGCATTCCTGCAACTCTGGAGAATTGCTGCATTATTTCATCTTCATTAGCAGGGTCTGGGAATCTGATATATTCAGGTGCAAGGCGGGCAATAGCTGCAGAAACACGCCTGAGACAGATGCTCACACTAGGTTGGGACATGTCAGTGCAGTCCCCCAGGGTGAGCTGAAAGTTACCAGTTGCCATGTACCTGAGGGCAACTAGCAGTTGAAGGAGTGGTGTAATCCGTAGTCCTGCAGAAGAAGCATATTTGAACATTAAAATTGTTAATCACTAGATGTTGATGCAGTTTCCTAGCATAAACATTGCTGTTTCAAAAAATACAGTTGATAAGTCAAAAATGAATGTAAAAAACAAAAAATTCAAGCATCAGTTCCCTTGACGAGAGTTATAGCAAAGGAGTTGAGGATTGTACTGTACCAATGAAGAACAAGAATAGCTATAATGATGGCTGTGGTATGCAGGTTGAATTATGTCAAGTGATATCTTGGGCAAAGTGGGGAGACAATTTTATAAAGGTATTCATCAGTACTGTAGCTACGCACAGAACAGAGTGACTCATTGAATGTGCATTTTTGCCTATTAAAAGCCACCCAACCGTAGCAGGCTTTGCAATTTCCATATTATGAACTATGCAGGAAGGTAGTTTTGTTTGCACTGTAACCAAGGGACTGAAAAGACCAATGTAAGAAAAAAAAATGTCATGTTCTCTTAATACAAATAATTAGGATAAATTATTATATGAATGTAAAATGTGTAAAGTAGGCCTAAATGACTATTAGTGAACTGTTAAAATATTTATTCCGCGGCGCCCCGTCGACGTTCTTTAACGTCCACACGTTTTGTCACTGCCAATCCCGTCGACGTACATAAACGCGAAAAAATTGCAAGGTCCCTAATTTGCACAATTTTAAATTTTCGCGAGTGATTTTTGGTATGTATACACGTGACACCTTCCTCTACAAGATCCCAGGCAGGGACAATGCCTTACCCAGCATGACCTCCTTTTCCCCCCCTGCATGCCATTGTTTCAGCAATTCACCTGTTATCAGTGACCTGGCCAGTATAGCCATGTCATGCCACGATACGAAATTCCGGGCCAGAGTGATTCCCCAATCAATGACAATGTGGAGGACAAACTTTACATAGCATTAGAGGAAGAAACAGTTAGAAATGATGATCAGGTAATGTGGCAAAAAAAGGTCAGGTATTAGTGATTGAAACAATGCTTATAATGCCTATATTATTGTTTGAAAATCAATATACTCTCGTACTACATATAAATTTGTACCAAGTTTTTTTTTTTTTTTTTTTTTTTTTTTTTATGCGAGGAAGAAGGAACCAAAGGCCATGAGCCCGCAGTAACAGTTCCCTCCAAGAGAAAAACAAAATACAATATAGAGCCAAATTCAAGATCCGAACATTTTGAGATGCCTGGACACACTGCGTTTGAAAGACTGGAGATCATAGGCAGCAGGAAATACAGACAGAGGGAGACAGTTCCAAAGCTGACCTGTTGCATAAATGAAAGACTGGGAGTAACGGTTAACTCTTGCATTAGAGAGTTGGACAGAAAAAGGATGAGAGTTTGCTGCCAGACGGGTGCTACGCGCCCGTCGTAGAGGTGGAGGAATGCAAGCAGAGAGTTCAGAGGAGCAGTGACCATTAAAGTAGCGATAGAAAAGAGATAAAGATGCAACAGTGCGGCGAAGAGACAGAGGTTGAAGGGAGTCAGTAAGAGGAGGAGAGTTAATGAGACGAAAAGCCTTTGCCTCCACCCTATTGAGAAGAGCTGTATGTGGGGAGCCTCCCCACACATGAGAGTTGTACTCCACACAGGGGCGGATAAAACCCCTGTATAGAGTCAACAATTGTGCAGGGGTGAAGAAAGTGAGTCGGCTTAGCACACCCAATCTCTTGGAAGCAGATTTTACAAGAGATGTAATATGATATTTCCAAGATAAGTCCCGAGTAAATGAAACCCCAAGCATGTTCAAGGATGATGCAGGATTAAGCTGAATATTATTAAACATTAGTGGGTATACCTGTGGAAGATTTTGTCGGGTTGATAGGTGTAAGAACTGAGTCTTAGATGCATTAAAGACAACCATATTATTATTACCCCAGTCAGAGATACGAGCCAAATCAGACATTAGGTGTGCCACAGCCTCCTCCCTTGCTTGTTGAAGTAACTGTTGAGATGGGCGTTGCGGGAACCGAATGGAAAGGTGAAGGGTGGAGTCGTCAGCGTATGAGTGGATAGGGTTAGATGTACAGCTTAGAAGATCGTTGATGAATAAAAGGAAGAGAGTTGGTGATAGGACAGAGCCCTGAGGAACACCACTGTTGATAGATCTAGGAGAAGAACGATGGCCATCTACAACAGCGGCTATAGAACGACCAGAAAGGAAGCTAGAGATGAAGGCACAGATAGAAGGATAGAAACCGTAGGAGGGCAGTTTGGAAATTAAAGATTTATGCCAGACTCGATCGAAAGCCTTTGAGATGTCAAGTGCAATGGCAAAGCTTTCGCCAAAGTCCCCGAAAGGAGGATGACCAGGAGTCTGAAAGGTAGGTGAGAAGATCGCCAGTGGAGCGTCCCTGACGGAACCCATACTGACGATCGGAAAGAAGGTTGTGATAGGAAAGATGCCTTAAAATTTTTCTATTAAGAATTGACTCGAAAACTTTTGAAATACAGGACGTTAAAGCAATTGGACGATAGTTGGAGGGTTGGGAGTGGTCACCCTTCTCTGGGACTGGCTGAATGAGAGCAAACTTCCAGCAAAAAGGAAAGGTACAAGTTGACAGACAAAGGCGAAAGAGTTTGCCTAGGCAGGGTGTAAGCACAGAAGCACAGTTCTTGAGAACAACAGGAGGGACCCCATCAGGCCCATATGCCTTGTTAGTACTGAGGCCAGTGATGGCAGAAAATACATCCAATGAAGAAATTTTAATGTCAGCCATGAGGAAGTCAGAGGGGGGAAGTGATGGAGGAACAGCACCGGAATCGTCTAAGGTAGAATTGGAGGAGAAAGTCTGTGCGAAGAGATCTGCTTTATCAGTAGAAGAAATAGCTACAGAACCATCAGAGTAGAAAAGAGGAGGGAAGGATGATGAGGTAAAGTTGTTAGAAAGATTTTTGGCAAGATGCCAGAAGGAGCGGGAAGAATTCGAGTCGGAGAGTTGAGAGCATTTAGTATGGATGAAATTATTTTTAGTAGAGCGAAGAACAGACTTAGCACGATTCCGGGCAGAAACGTAAAGATGGTGTGATTCAGGGGTGGGTTGGCTCCGGTACCTTTTGTAGGCCCTCTCCTTGTTGCGGACAGCATTAGAACAAGCGTGATTAAACCAAGGCTTTCTTGCATTAGTCAAAGGATATGAGAAAGGAATGTATGCTTCCATGCCCGAGAGAATAACCTCCGTAATGCGCAAAGCACACTCAGATGGCTCACGGCCATGGAAGCAATAATCATTCCATGGAAAATCAAAGAAGTACTGCCTGAGGGCCTCCCAGTCCGCGGCTCCAAAATGCCACAGACGACGTTTCACTGGAGGGTCCACAGGCCGTACCGGAGTGATAGGACAGGTCAAGATAATAAGGTTGTGATCGGAGGAGCCCAACGGAGAGAAAAGATTAACAGAGTAAGCAGAAGGATTAGTTGTAAGGAAGAGGTCAAGTATGTTGGAGCTCTCCAAGGCGGTCAGGGATACGGGTAGGGTGCTGTACAAGCTGCTCTAGGTCATTAAGGATAGAAAAGATGTAGGCTTGTTCACCAGGTGGATCCGTGAAAGGAGAGGAGAGCCAAAGGTGGTGGTGAACATTGAAATCTCCAAGAATGGAGATTTCAGAGAAAGGGAAATGGATAGAATGTGTTCCATCCCAGAAGTAAGATAGTCGAAGAATTTTTGATAGTCAGTAGAATTAGGGGATAAGTAAACAGCACAGATATATTTAGTCAGAGAATGACAGGAAAGCCGAAGCCAGATTGTGGAGAATTCAGAAGAATCAAGTTCAGGAACACGAGAGCAAGATATGTCGTTGCGTATATATACACAACAGCCACCTTTGGCTTTGAAATGAGTATAGAGAAAGTAGGAGGATACAGAAAAGGGTTTGCTGTCAGTTGCCTCAGACAGCTGAGTCTCCATTAGAAAAAGAAGGTGAGGTTTAGAGGAGGAGAGGTGGTGCTCAACAGAGCGAAAGTTAGAGGGAAGGCCACGAATGTTGCAGAAATGAAGAAGAAGAGAGTCAGACCGTGGTTCCAGGCACCTTGAGTCGTCACTGGGAGACGGGCAGATGGTGGGGGCATTTATGGTCCCCCCCCCTGGGGACTCCGAGGCTTGATACGACGACTCCATTTTGGTAAATTTTGAATAGGAAGTGTAGTGTGTACTGTGCATGTAGTTTGGTGTAGATAGTTAGAGAAATTTGTACTGGAGAGCATGCTGGCCTACTCTCTGTGTAACTGAGACACTGAAAAAGTTCAGCAAAGGGGGATGGTCAGGAACTAGTCCTGAGGGCTGATGAAACGGGAGCTCCAGCACTCCCTGTCATCAGCTTTCCATCCACCTCGGGAGTACTGCCCTGCTCGACTGGTGCTACAGTCTACTCCTACAATAATACCGTTTATGAGTGGTGTGAAATAGTTATCCTCCCATAGAACTCGTTTTCTTTGGTGCCAGCCTGATAGAAAACCCAGTAAGGTAAGGACGTACTCCTACCTGTATGGAGTATTTTAAACCTCAGGTGAGCGATTTCTCTATGAATTTTCTATGTTTCTCACCAAAAGCAGAGGTTTGAGCCAAGAAAAAAATTTTCCTAAAATGGTCGGGATTAGGGGGAGTCAGTGGTGGAAAAGTGGTCGGGATGGGGCGGGTTAAAACATTTATATAAGGACAACAGCAACTTGCACTAGTAAAGCAAAATTTACTGGCTTTGAACATAGATTGCAAATCAGGAAAAAGCACCATAGAAGAATAGCATATCATAACTCTGCACATGGGAGTGATAACAATAATAACTGGCAAAATACAAATACTGTATTTAGATAACAGATTTGCACAACCAGTGCCACATAACATATGCTGAACTACTAACAATCATAACTCTTTAAAAAGAAGTTCAATTATGTCCTGTACTATGGAATCAATATATATATGCTTCCAACCAGGAAACCAGAGACTTCAGCATATCTCGGATGCATGAATCTCCTCAGGAACATCATATGCATGTCGCTTAACTCTAGTCATAAGTACCAACACTGATTGTACCTATCTTTTAAATTATTATTATTCACTTTTACCCACCTCTTCTGTTCACTGAAAATGGTAGCTGGTCTTGTATTTTTGCCAGAAGGTCACTGACACACTCTTTTGAGAGCCTGAACCGCTGAACAAATTCTCCATCAGAATATTCGTCAAATGGATTCCTTCGTAGAGTGAACTTACGCCTTCGTCTCTCTTCTAGGTATCTCCATTCATCAATCTCCTCGAATTCATGCAACTGATGTTGGTAATCATAGTCAGCCATGCTGAAGATAAAAGATACAGATTATAAGATGCCCAATAAGCAAATTACTGTTAAAAGAAGAGGTATACTTGAATATAATTCTCACCACATTTTAAATATTTTTTACAGAATTTTTAGCATTATGAAATGACATTAGAATATTAAAGGAATAATTAGGAAGTGTGTCAGCCACTTTCCAGTAGACAGAGTTGATATTTCAATAACATAATGAAAAGAATTCGCCACACCACACAATGATCTTACTGTATATCCCGGGAAAGAAGGCAGGGTTTGAAGGCTGAGGGAAATTGTGGGGTGAAACATGATGGAGTTAAGGTTAATAAAGGCTAAGAAAATATTGTGAAGGAGAAAGCAAAGCATGAAGAGTACACAAAAAAAAATGCCAGAAAAATATATTGCACTACCTAGGGGGTGTATTGTCCACTTGTAAAAATTTATCCAATTAGCAACCTTGGTAAAACAATTTTGGTGGTGATTGCTTTCTCCAATTTTACCAAGGAAGAACATGTGTTCAATACCAGTACTCAAAATTACTGTGAACAGACAAAAGAATTTTAATACCCAAAGGACATGAACACAATAAGAAAAACAACAGTAAAAACTGGCTACTTAATTGACAGATAAATTATATGAAGATCAAACTATCATACATGGCGGTAATGTGTACAAAATAAGTAGAGATTGCATAATTACCATCTTTAAGTATCCAGACGAGTTGGGTGTTCATATATGCATGTTTACCCATGACCAAGTTGTCTGTTGATAATGTATTTGTGGTCTATACAACTGCTCATAGCAACTCCTGGCTACAGGTATTGGCAGTGTTGACTGTTCAGTGCGTTATCATGCAATTAAATTATGCCGAATTGATAGCTTACACGGCGTTGCAACTACATACCTGCAAATAATTGTAGTGTTGTCCTCAGGTGGTGGTGGTGTTGATGATGAGGGGCTGTGACCACCACTGGGTGTAAATAAGCAGTAGTTCTCTCAGATGTCATACGCCACAGCTGATAGGAGTAATGTCGCACATTCGTGAGAATATCGAAACATATTCTAAAAAAAAAGTTATATTATTCCCTCAGAATACATTTGAGATTTGGGTTTATTGAAATAATTTTTTTCACAAAGAGGAAGAAACGGACTTTCGTTTTCTGTACATATTAGGATAAATGTACAATATTTTTGGTCATCGGGAGGCAGCCTTCGGTAGGGGGGTACCGCCCGACGGAAAAGGCACGAAGGTTCCAGTAATCTCGTTGGGAGAGCTTGACTTGTAATACAACCACACGATAACCTTTGATCCCGAAGATGGTCGGGTGCGACTTGTAATACGGCCGCCAGTCCTGACATTTTTGGACCTTTTTTTTTTAGGCTCAAACATTCGCTTTTGGTGAGAAACATCGAAAATTCATAGAGAAATCCCTCACCTGAGGTTTAAAATACTCGATCCAGGTACGAGTACCTCCTTACCTGAATGGGTTTTCTAACAGGCTGGCACCAAAGAAAACGAGTTCTATGGGAGGGTAACTCTTTTATCCACTCATAAACAGTATTTATTTATTTACTTGGTACGAATTTATATGTAGTACAAGAGTATATTGGTTTTCAAACAGTAATATAGGCATTATAAGCATTGTTTCACTCACTAACTCATCACCATTCATGACCTTTTTTTGCCACATTACCTGATCATCATTTTTGACTGTTTCTTCCTCTAATGCTATGTAAACTTTGTCCTCCACATTGTCATCGATTGGGGAATCACTCTGGCCCTGAATGTCTTTATTGGCCAGGTCACTGGTAACAGGTGAATTGCCGAGACAATGGCGTGCAGGGGGTGGGGGAGAGGTTACGCGGTGTAAGGCATTGTCTGTGCTTGGCATCTTGTAGAGAAATAGAGGAAGGTGTCCCGTGTATACATGCCAAAAATCACTCGCGAAATCACTCGCGAAAATTGAAAATTGTGCAAATTAGGGACCTTGCAATGTTGCCGCATTAATTTACGTCTCCGGGATGTGAGTGCGTATCATGTGAGGACGTGAATTCATGTCTCTGGGACAGGGCAGGTTAATACTCGTATAATCACACACGCATGCACATAAGCATACAGTTATAGAGGCCTATTAAGAAATGAGGGATTGGCCCTAAGAAAGTGTTGATTGGAGTATGCTTAAATTTATAGTCTGGTATGAAGGCCAGGCTCATCCATCTGTAAGCAGGGTAAGTGCCTATACGACTATGAAAGGATAACAAATTACGCCGTTAGTCTAAAGGATGTATTTTCCTTATTCTGCCAGCGTTCGGTCTTAAGTTAACAGTTGTTGACTAACACAATTATAAAATTTACTACTACAGGATGTTAGATTCTGTATTCAATACAAGTTTCAATGAAAGTTACAGTATCTTTGTTACGCAACTTGCATGAGAAGCAGCTGAAATAAGTTCTAAATATTTGTAAATTCTCAGTCAACAACAGAAAGCTTTCTGATGAGGGGACGGAATGACGAGGCGAAGGATAAGGTTACCTCTTGGCAATACCTATTTGCTTAGGTATTCCATCAAATACTGAACCATCATTAGCAGCTTGTTGCCACTACCTTTTATTATTAATAGAAAAATTGCTTTGGAATGATTAACTATGCAGAGTTTGTTGACACAATTAATGGCTACTTAACCTCTCCCTAACACACATCTGCCTCCACCACCACCCCTCCTCTCTCCCATCACTCATCTTCCCAGCAACTCCCACCCACTGCTTCACCCCCAGCACTGTTACCAGATCATTTCTGTCTGTCGCTGCTGCTGCCATTTGCACAGTGTCCCGCGCGGAAATTTCTCCAACTATACAAGGTAGATTAATAAATAGGTAGATACATAGATACGTAGGCAGACAGAAAGACAGATAAATAGAGAGATTAATAAATAGACATAGATTGACAGACAGACAGACAAGTAGGTACATACATACATAGATAGGTAGATAGATAGATATAGGCATACAGGTAGGTAGGTATGCAGATAGAAAGATAAGAAGGTAGATGGATAGACATAAGTAGATAGATAGGTGAGTAGGTAGGTAGACAGGTGGAGGGAAATTATATATAAATAGATAGATAGACTAATTGCTTGATTGATAGGTAAGCAGGTGGCTAGATTGATTGATTCAATGATTGACAGATAGACAGACAGATAGATACTGGTTAACTCCGTCCCTCCTGTGTCTGTTTTTATTTCAGTCTAAATACCAGGACAGACACATGAATAACTAGATAGAAAGATAGATACTGCACTCTAAAGTGGTTGTATTTATTGTATTTCAATATAAATAAAAATGGGCAATTTTTTAGCATAAACAGATTCCATAATTAATGCAATTTAGGGTACCTAGTCAATCACTCAATCACTCTAGAAGAGTTCTGGACAAATGTGGAAGCGTGCATGGAAAAGTTTAAAAGAAATGAGTGTTTTTGATTGCTGATATGAATGGTAAAGTAGGGAATGTGAAGATGGATGGAGTAGTTGGTGAGTGGGATGGGCCTGCAGAGATGGATGAAATGGCAATGCTTTAGTGGACTTTTGTGCCGGGAGGGGGTTGGAGTAGACTGTAGCACCAGTCGTGCAGGGCAGTACTCCCAAGATGAATGGAAAGCTGATGACAGGGAGAGCTCGAGCTCCCGTTTCATCAGCCCTCGGGACTAGGTCCCGACCATCCCCCTTTGCTGAACTTTTTCAGTGTCTCAGTTACACAGAGAGTAGGCCAGCATGCTCTCCAATCCAAGTTTCTCTAACTATCAACACCAAACTACATGCACAGTACACACCACACTTCCTTTTCAAAAAAAAAAAAAAAAAAAAAAGGGCGTCGAATAATGTAGCCTCGGAGTCCCCGGGGGGGGGGGGAACCATAAATGCCCCCACCTTCTGCCCCTCTCCCGGTCACGACAGTGGAACCACTGTCTGATTCTCTTCATCTTCATTTCTGCAACATTCGTGGCTTTTCCTCTAACTTTCGCTCTGTTGAGCACCACCTCTCCTCTAAACCTCACCTTCTTTTGCTGAGACTCAGCTGTCTGAGGCAACTGACAACAGACCCTTTTCTGTATCCTCCTACTTTCTCTATACTCATTTCAAAGCCAAAGATGGCTGTTGTGTATGTATACGCAACAATTTATCTTGGTCTCTCATGTTCCTGAATTCGATTCTTCTGAATTCTCTACATTCTGGCTTCGGCTTCCCTGTCATTCTCTGACTAAATATATCTGTGCTGTTTACTTATCTCCTAATTCTACTGACTATCAAAATTTTTTTGACTATCATACTTCTATGATGGAACACATTCTATCCATTTCTCCTTTCTCTGAAATCTCCATTGTTGGAGATTTCAATGTTCACCACCACCATTGGCTCTCCTCTCCTTTCACTGATCCACCTGGTGAACAAGCCTACACCTTTTCTATCCTTCATGACCAAGAGCAGCTTGTACAGCACCCTACCCGTATCCCTGACCGCCTTGGAGAGAGCTCCAACATACTTGACCTCTTCCTTACAACTAATCCTTTTGCTTACACTTAATCTTATCTCTCCATTGGGCTCCTCCAGTCACAACCTTATCACCTTAACCTGTCCAATCGCTCCGGTACGGCCTGTGGACCCTCCAAAGAAACGTCGACTGTGGCACTTTGGAGCTGCGGATTGGGAGGCCCTCAGGCAGTACTTCTTTGATTTTCCCTGGAATGATTATTGCTTCCATGGCCGGGAGCCATCTGGGTGTGCCTTGCGCATTACGGAGGTTATTCTCTCGGGCATGGAAGCATACATTCCTTTCTCATATCCTTTGACTAATGTAAGAAAGCCTTGGTTTAATCATGCTTGTTCTAATGCTGTCCGCAACAAGGAGAGGGCCTATAAAAGGTACCAGAGCCAACCCACCCCTGAATCAAATCTTTTATATGTTTCTGACCAGAATCGTGCTAAGTCTGTTCTTCACTCTGCTAAAAACAATTTCATCTGTACAAAATGCTCTCAACTCTCTAACTCGAATTCTTCCCGCTTCTCCTGGCACCTTGCCAAAAACCTTTCTAACAACTTTATCTCATCATCCTTCCCTCCTCTTTTCTACTCTGATGGCTCTGTAGCTATTTCTTCTACTTTTAAAGTCTTTGCTCAGACTTTCTCCTCCAATTCCACCTTAGACGATTCCGGTGCTGTTCCTCCATCACTTCCCCCCTCTGACTTCCTCATGGCTAACATTAAAATTTCTTTAGCTGATGTATTTTCTGCCATCACAGGCCTCAGTACTAATAAGGCATATGGGCCTGATGGAGTCCCTCTAGTTGTTCTCAAGAACTGTGCTTCTGTGCTTACACTCTGCCTAGGCAAACTCTTTTGCCTTTGTCTGTCAACGTGTACCTTTCCTTCTTGCTGGAAGTTTGCTCTCATTCAGCCAGTCCCAAAGAAGGGTGACCATTCCCAACCCTCTAACTATCGTCCAATTGCTTTAACATCCTGTATCTTAAGAGTTTTTGAGTCTATTCTTAATAAAAAAATTTTTAAAGCATCGTTCCTATCACAACCTTCTTTCTGATCCTCAGTATGGGTTCTATCAGGGATGCTCCACAGGCAATCTTCTCACCTACCTTTCAGACTCATGGTCATCCTCCTTTCGGGACTTTGGCGAAAGCTTTGCCATTGCACTTGACATATCAAAGGCTTTCGATCGAGTCCAGCATAAATCTTTAATTTCCAAACTGCCCTCTTACGGGTTCTATTTATCTGTGCCTTCATCTCTAGCTTCTTTTCTGGTCGTTCTATAGCCGCTGTTGTAGACGGCCATCGTTCTTCTCCTAGACTTATTAACAGTGGTGTTCCTCAGGGCTCTGTCCTATCACCAACTCTCTTCCTTTTATTTATCAATGACCTTCTAAGTTGTACATCTAACCCTATCCACTCATACACTGATGACTCCATCCTTCACCTTTCCATTTGATTCCCACAACGTCCATCTCAGCAGTTACTTCAACAAACTAGGGATGAAGCTATGGCACACCTAATGTCTGACTTGGCTCGTATCTCTGACTGGGATAAAAATAATCTTGTTGTTTTTAATGCATCAAAGACTCAGTTTTTGCACCTATCAACCCAACAAAATCTTCCACAGGTATACCCACTAATGTTTAATGATATTCAGCTTAATCCTGCATCAACGTTGAACATGCTTGGGGTTTCATTTACTCGGGACTTATCTTGGAAAGATCATATTACATCTCTTGTGAAATCTGCTTCCAAGAGATCGGGTGTGCTACGCCGACTCTGTTCCTTCTTTACCTCTGCACAATTGTTGACTCTATACAGGGGTTTTATCCACCCCTGCGTGGAGTACAACTCTCATGTGTGGGGAGGCTCCCCACATACAGCTCTTCTCAATAGGGTGGAGTCAAAGGTTTTTTGTCTCATTAACTCTCCTCCTCTTACTGACTCCCTTCAACCTCTGTCTCTTCACTGCACTGTTGCATCTTTATATCTTTTCTATTGCTACTTCAATGGTCACTGTTCCTCTGAACTGTCTGCATGCATTCTTCCACCTCTATGATGGGTGCGTAGCACACATCTAACAGCAAACTCTCACCCCTTTTCTATCCAACTCTCTAATGCAAGAGTTAACCGTTACTCCCAGTCCTTCATTTATGCAGCAGGTCAACTCTGGAACTGTCTCCCTCTGTCTGTATTTCCTGCTTCCTATGATCTCCAGTCTTTCAAACGCAGTGTGTCCAGGCATCTCGAAATGAATGGATCTTTAATTTGGCTCTCTCTTGTATTTTGTTTTTCTCTTAGAAGAAACAGTTTTGCAGGCTCGTTGCCTGTGGTTCCTTCTTCCTCACATAAAAAAAAAAAACTTCAGGCACAAAATGATTCACACGTATACATGGCAAGTGATGAGAAGGGTAAGTGGTGAAATGAATGACTGGAAGACAATGATTGATTATGTGTGTGTGGATGAAAGGATGAGAAGGCGTGTAATGGATGCAAGAGCATAATAGAGGTTGGGGGTGTGGACTTCCTAACAACGACTTGGTGGTGGTGAGAATCAAGGCCCAAGTTAAATGGGGAAATAAAAGAAGGGAAGGACGGAAGGAAGAAGTATATGGAATGAGAGTGGAAAGGTTACAAGAGGATGAGAAAAAGGCAGAATATAAGAAAGAAGTGAAGGAGCGATTGGGTAAATATGGATTGGAGCAGACGGGGGACATGGAAGATGTGTGCAAGATATTCACAGAAGAAATCTGTGCAGCATGTGAGGTGGTGTGTGGGGTGAAGATAAGACGAAAGGGGGTGCAGGGAACAGCATGGTGGAATGAAGAGGTGAGACAGGCTGTGGCACAAAAGAAAAAAGCATATAGTGAATGGATGAGGAACAGGGGCGTGGAAGAAGTTGAGAGATGGAAGAAAGAGTCATATGTAGAGAGGAAGAGAGGTGAAAAGAGAGAATAAGAAGGGAGTGGATGAGGAATTTGGAAGGAATCTGAGTGGAAAATGGAGGGAATGTAAGAAAACGTTCTGGAAAGAGGTAAAGAGAGTTAGACAGGGTGGCAATGAAGTTAGTCGGGGAGTGAAAGATAAAAATGGTAGATTACTAGTGGAGAAGGGAGAAAAAGTGAGTAGATGGAAGGAACACTTTAATGAATTGTTGAACATAGAGAATGAAAGTAATGCGGGTATAAGTGGCTGGGGTAAGGCTGGGAGAAGGAGGAATGTGAGAAGAGAGGAAGAAATCAGTAGGATGGAAGTTGTGGAACCAATGAAGAAAGTAAAAATGAGGAAAGCCCCAGGAATTGATGGAGTGTGTGGTGAAAAGCAGAAGCATGGGGGATAGATAGTAGCAGAATGGATGTGGGAGATGTGCAGATTGGCCTGGGAGGAAGGTAGAGTCCTGGAGGATTGGAAGTCAGGTATAATTATTCCCTTGTACATAGGAAAAGGGGGAAAGAGAAGTGTGTGGTAATCATAGGGGCATTTGTCTTCTTAGTGTAATAGGAAAAGTATATACTAGGATACTAATTTACTAACAGAGTTAAGGAAATAACAGAGGAATTAGTTGGAGAAGAACAGGGAGGTTTTAGAAAGGGAAGAGGTTGTGCAGATTTGATATTCATTCTTAGGTCTTTAGTGGCCAAGGTTCTAGAGAAGGGAAAGAAGTTGTATGCGGCCTTCATGGATTTGGAGAAACCATATGGCAGGGTGGATAGACAAGGATTGTGGAAAGTATTAAGAATATCTGGAGTAGATGGGAAGTTGTTGAATGCTGTGAAGAGTATGTATGAGGGAGCTAAGGCTCCCGTGAGTGGGGATAGTGAACTGAGTACATTTTTCTACTTGAAGGTTGGATTTAAACAAGGATGTGCCTTGTCTGATGTCTCCATGTTTATTCAGTCTGTATATGGATGGGGTTATAAAAGAGGTACAAGGTGGGACGGTGGATTTTGGAGTGGCCCTAATGAGATAGGGCAGTGTTTGGAAACTCCCTGTATTGTTGCTTGCAGATGATACTGTTGTTTAGTGAAGACGAAGGGGAGCTGAAAAGCTTGGTGAATGAGTTTGGGAGAGTGTGGAAGAAACGGAATCTAAAGGTGAATGTAGGGAAGAGTAAAGTGATGGTCTTCGAGAGAAGTGAAAGTAGACAGATAGATAGATAGGTCTAATAAAAAGGTAGATCTAATTGAGGTATATCTAATTAAGTGTAGATTTAATTACAGGTATGTCTAATTGAGGGTAGATCTAATTAAGGTACATCTAATTAAGCGTAAATTTCATTAACGCACATCTGTTTAGAGGTAGATGTAATTAAGGTAGATCTAATTAAGAGTTGCTCTAATCAAGGGTAGATCTAATTAAGGTAGATCTAATTAAGGGTAGATCTAATTAAGAGTAGATCGAATTAAGGTAGATCTAATTAAGGTAGATCTAATTAAGGGTAGATATAATTAAGGGTAGGTCTTATTCCCGCAGCTTGAAGAGTCTACCCTGAATTAAATACATTTGTCCATTACCGTTCAATATAGAAATATATTTCTTGCCCTCACCACAGGAAGGCACGGGGAATATATTATGGAGGTTTGGTTTATTGGATGGACACCGCATTTGCATCTCTCCAGCCAGTTAACAGGGGCACTATAGGAGGCTCCATATCACCCCCTAGTTTGGTTATATGGTTACCACCCAGCGTTGTAAGTGGTTTCCTTGGTTACAAAAAGCCATTAGGCTTGTCACTCAGTGTTGAGCCACCCAAAGTGGAAAGAAGATAATAACAAAAGGACAGGAAGGAAAGAGAGATGTAGGAAGGAGGCAGGCAGACACAGAGAGAGAATGAGTGAGGGATAGGAAGAAGTGGGCAACACTATACCAAGTGAGTGGATGATGATTGTCGTGGAGTGGGTGGCTGGTCTATCTATCTTCCTCGACACGCAGTCATTCAATGGACAATTTGTAACAGTTAAATGAACCTATTACCACACTCCACCACCCATTAGCCCACTGACCGAGGTGTAGGTAGAAGATAGATGGATAGATAGATAGATTGATGGATATATATATATATATATATATATATATATATATATATATATATATATATATACAGAGAGAGAGAGAGAGAGAGAGAGAGAGAGAGAGAGGTAAGTTGACAGATAGATAGATAGATAGACTGGCTGAGATATAGGAAACTTACCGAACCCCCATTAACTGAGGCGTAATAAGTTTGAGTAGGTAGGAGGGTGAAGTGCTTGAAAGGGTACAGCAGGGAAGAAAGGTTGCTGGTTCCTTGAAAGCAGTGATAAGAAACAGGGAAGTGAGCATGGAAGTGAAAAAGTTACTACATGACAGTATTGTGATACCAACTCTAACGTACGGAAGTGAAGCTTGGACATTGTTGGAAGGACACAAGTCAAGAGTGAGAGCAGTGGAAATGAGTTATTTAAGAGGAGCCTGTGGAGTCACGTGGAGAGACAGGCTGACAAATGAGGATATAAAGGAGCGTTGTGGTGTGGATGTGGATGTGATAGGAAGCGTTATGAGGAACACACTGAGGTGGTTTGGCCATGTGGAGAGGATGGAGGGTGAAAGACTGACGAAGAGAGTGTATGTGAGTGAGGTGGAGGGGGGAAGAGGGAGGGGGAGGCCGAGGATGAGATGGAGGGATGGGGTGGAGAGGTATATGAGAGAGGGAGGTGTGAGTTGGGAGCAGGGCAGTGAAATGGCGGGGGACAGGGCGACTTGGAGGCGATTTGTTTGTGGCCACCCCAAACGGGATTGAGGCGTCTGGCAATAGATAGATAGACAGGTAGGTAGGTAGACAGACAGATGCATAGATAGACTGATAGACAGAGATAGTAGATAGATAGATAGACTGGAATATATAGAGTAATGGCCGGTGAGGGGAAGATAGGTAGATAGACAAATAGACAGGCTGTAATGTACGAACTTTGTGTTTAGTTCAGGCTAACGAAACGTACTTATATCCGGTGTTTATTCCGGTAATTGTTCCGGTGTTTAGTTCCAGTAATTAGTTCCAGTGGTTTGTTCCAGTAATTGGTTCCAGTGGTTTGTTCCAGTAATTGGTTCCAGTGGTTTGTTCCAGTAATTGGTTCCAGTGGTTTGTTCCAGTAATTAGTTTCAGTGGTTTGTTCCAGTAATTGGTTCCAGTGGTTTGTTCCAGTAATTGGTTCCAGTGGTTTGTTCCAGTAATTGGTTCCAGTGGTTTGTTCCAGTAATTGGTTCCAGTGGTTAGCTCCAGTGGTGTTCCAGTAATTGGTTCCATTGGTGTTCCAGTAATTGATTCCGGTGGTTTGTTCCAGTAATTGGTTCCAGTGGTTTGTTCCAGTAATTGGTTCCAGTGGTTTGTTCCAGTAATTGGTTCCAATGGTTTGTTCCAGTAATTGGTTCCAATGGTTTATTCCAGTAATTGGTGCTGGTGTTTAGTTCCAGTAATTGGTTCCAGTGGTTTGTTCCAGTAATTGGTTCCAGTGGTTTGTTCCGTAATTGGTTCCAGTGGTTTGTTCCAGTAATTGGTTCCAGTGGTTTGTTCCAGCAATTGGTTCCAATGGTTTGTTCCAGTAATTGGTTCCAATGGTTTGTTCCAGCAACTGGTTCCAGTTTTCTGTTCCAGTAATTGGTTCCAATGGTTTGTTCCAGTAATTGGTTCCAGTGGTTTGTTCCAGTAATTGGTTCCAGTGGTTTGTTCCAGCAACTGGTTCCAGTGGTTTGTTCCAGTAATTGGTTCCAGTGGTTTGTTCCAGCAACTGGTTCCAGTGGTTTGTTCCAGTAATTGGTTCCAGTGGTTTGTTCCAGCAACTGGTTCCGGTGGTTTGTTCCAGTTATTAGTTTCAGAATTTAGTTCTGTGGTTGGTTCCGGAAATTACTTCCGGTAATTGGTGGTTTGTTCCGGTCAACGATTTTACCGCTACACAAACACTTAAAAGCCACCTTGATTTACGATGTGACCTTGAATTGGGAACATAAAATTTTACTATCGGTGTCCCTCGTGGCTTATTCAAACTCCCCGCTGCAGTAAATGAATAAATGAATAATAAGGTAAGTTAGAGAGGCAAAAAAAAAAAAAAAAAGAAAATAAAGACCAATAATTTTGTTGAAAGCATCCTTTTTCCTTTACTTTTACTAACAAGAAATCGTTTTACTTAGGGCATGTTTTCTGAGTCGAGTGGATAGGTGTGGTTTTCCTTGAGCCCTACACTCCTAGGTAATAGGAACCCTCACAAACTGGAAAAAGATGCCACCACTCGCCAGATAATGTAAAATGCAAAAGTGAGGTCAACTTGAATTACGCTCTGTAATACAATTTTTGTGTTACTTTACTGAAACTAGGATATTTTTTTATTTATCTACCTATAACACTGGAGAAAAAATAGCTTCTTTATCAAAATATAACTGAAATGGAAGGTTGTGTCCATCTCAGTTTAGAGACAGTTTACACGCGATTATGTTGCCTGAATATTGATCACAGTCATTTTTTTTTTAGGTGGTGAATGTACATCTGTAAGGAAAAATTGTAAATAAATATAAAGAAATTTTATCTTACATAAGAAATGAAGGAAATATGATACTTAAACAATCAAAGATCGTATGAACCGACTGAACTCATATGGAGGCGCTTTCTTACGGGTAGCGTGGCGTAGTTTGTGCGCCCGCCGCCAGGGGCCCAGGGCGGCGCTGATGGTGTGTATACACCACACCTGACTCCCGCGCCTTTTGAAATTACCTGATGATTCCGGAAAATATAGTGTCATGGTCCACTGCGCAGGCAAAATATATGTGAAAAAATAGACTTTAGCAGAACTGAGACGTTTTCTCAAAGCAAGAGGAATATCATGCCTTTAAAAATTCGAGTCGGCTGATGTCGGCCTCGTAAGATTTCGGTCGTACAGTTCTTACTATTATTAAGTGTATAATGGATAGAATCATGTCAGGATTTGCCAGATGAAAGATTACGATCTTTGGAAACTGTATGATATATTTTTCCAACAACTGAGATTCATAACACTTGGTAAAAATGTGCTGAATGCAAAAACAGACAATAAGCTTTCATGCTTTTAAGTAAACTCCATGGAGAGCTTTTCAGCATAAATCTCATTTACAGAATCAGTAAAATATCTACGATGAAAATAATACTGGTATAATGCTTTATGCATGAGTAATAATCCAGACAGAAATTTTATTAAAGGAAGGAATACCAGCTCTGAGTGGGTAGTGACCCCACGCAGTTTAGTGATCCGGCGAACACTGACAACTTTCAGGAGTTTGTGGGGGCTCCTATTACAGCTGGCCATACGCAAACGTGGTACAGCGTGTGTGTGTGTGTGTGTGTGTGTGTGTGTGTGTGTAGCTACAATTTCCGACGTTCATGCATCACGGTTACCTGGTCATTTCCACTAATATTAACACCTGGGTTCATTGCTGTCAGTGCCACCAACAAACATGTCAATATGTCAAGTCTGTCAAGTGCACCAAATACCACACCTCTGCTAAACGCTGATGCCGTACGAGGTGCATATGTTGCCAACTGTACATGATTCACCGTGTCAAGTGGAAATGTAGGGTGGGGGACAGACACAGGTTAAAGCTTGAATTTTTTATTTTCGCTAGTGTTTTGGGCTATACAGAACCCATCTTTAGATAGGTGAGCAAGAGATGACAGAGTCGAGCATTTATGTATCTGTCTATCCATAACCTGACGCCATAATCCCATACGGGGTGGTCATTTGTCTTTGAGTAAGCTGATTTACAGGGAGGGGCACTACCCTCCACCAAACCACTTGCTGACACGTAGGGAACACGTATGGGTTGGTCAAATGGTTACCACCCAGCATTGTAAATGGTCTCCTGGCTTACAGGAAACCATTAGGCATGTCACTCAATGTAAAGCCACCTGAAAAGGAACGAGGAGTAATAAAACGTGACAGGAAAGCCGGGAGAAATATGAAGAGAAGAGGGCAGACACAAAGAAAGAATGATAAAGGTGAAGGAAGAAATGGTCAACACTACATCAAGTGAGTGGATGATGGACATTTATATCCGTGGAAATTTCCTTCCCTTTCTCGTCCTACCCCACCCCTGATTGCACCACTAGTACTCTCCTTGCTGTGTTCCTATAGAGTATGCGAAAGCCCTCCCTATGGTTAGTTACATGTTTTACACAAAAATGAGCAGCTTCCAACATTTTTCTCATTAAATCAGATCTTTCTCAGTGCCTGCAGCTTCATCCCACATAGGCGCTAGCCTGTATCTCTTTCCCACCTAATATTTCCACTCCTAGGAATACCTCTAAAGTATACCTCTAAAGGTAAATAGAGTCATAGGCAACAGGGAAAGGAAAACGTAGAAAAGTGAGTTTATCTTTTGACTGAGATACATGAGGTTGATATTCTGGCGCCGATAAAACCCAGTAGTAAAAAATAAGGTGATGAAAGCTTTGATTTTTATTGTGGCTCTTAATTCAAAAACTTAGGATGTTATTGTCACCAACCCAAGACCATTTTATAGAGCTGACACGAAGCCAAAGCATCGAAAGAATGAGAAAGAAATTTGAAGTCATTTCACAGGTGGTCCATTGGGAGAGCGATCAAGGTCATTATCTGTCCCCCAAAAAAGTAATGACGGTAATTAAGCTAATCACCGAGTATGTTTATTTCTTTTTACCTGCTATGTACTGTCGAGAATTTATGATTCATTTTGTCCTATTCACTGGCTTATGGTTAATGTTTTATATTCTATCATTTATACCACAATCATACACACAACCCTAGAAAATATTATATAATACACAAGGTTGTCTATATAGTAGCAGTAGTAGTAGTAGTAAACTATCTATCTATATACCTAGGCTGCTTTCCCCCAAAAAAGGGAGGTAGCCGAGACAGGACGACACACTCCCCATTTACTCATCCATTCAAACACATTCATTTGCATCTTAGCCCCAAAGGGGAGAAGGGACAGATCCTCACCACACCACACCGCACGAGGGTCAACTGCGCAGTGCAGTCAGTGATATCCGCAGCAGGGCCTGACAGCAGAGCTGGTTTACCCCTGCCACGTCATGATAGACCCATCCCCTTACCCGCACCCAAGATCCTGACCTGACTAGCTGATCAGACCAAATGCGAGAGAATATCCCCTCAGGGCTGCGTCATCATTTATTCATTCACAATTTCTCCCCACTTATTTCTGTCATGCACAGCCACTCTTCCTTGCTCAACAGACATCCCTCTCGCATCCAGCGTTTTCTTCACACTGTCCATCCATCCTATTCGTAGTCTCCCTCTCTGCCTTACACCTCTCACATCAGATCTAGTTATCTTTTTCACCAATCACAGAGTAGTAGTACCACCCCATAGTGCGGACAGATTGTGCCCCCCCCCCGCCACAGGGGGGGTAGTAGTAATAATAATAATAATAATAATAATAATAATGTAATAATAATAATAATAATAATCCATCCATCCATCCATCCTCCCATCATCCAATCCTATGATGCCCCATGAGGAACGTAGGAACCCTGGAACTAGGCAAGTTGGTCCTGACATATAAGATGAGAGTGACCAGCCTCACTCATCCCTGAGCGGTATTACGTGAGCAATAAACCCCAAACATCCCTTGGATGTAAACCTACACAGGCTCAATCCGATTGGAGCGCCTTAATTACCCTCTAAACAACCAGGCGCCATAATTTGGTCATATGGTTATCATCCAGCATAGAAAATGGTTTCCTTGTGTACAGGAAACCATTTGGTTTGTCGCTAAGTGTAGAGTCACCCGTAGACAGAAGGAAGAGGAAGGAATGAAGGAAAGAAAGACATAAGAGGGAGTGTAAAGTCAATCGTAGGCAGAAGGAAGAGGAAAGAATGAAGGAAAGAAAGAAGAGGACAGAAGGAAAGAAGGAAGGAAGAGAGGAAATAATGATAATAATGTAGTGTATAGTAGCTCCAGAAGGAATCGCTTAGGCATGCTCCAGGTATATTCGAAATGATCAAAATGGCTTGTTATGTCCCAGGATGATTAGTATTATTTCGATCCAATACTGATATGATAAGAATATGGCCTAAGAAATTTCACAAACACATGATATAATGCTGTTTACCAAAGAAAGGTGGAATTATCCTTCATTTTAAAGTAGCCATCGTCTCTCTCTCTCTCTCTCTCTCTCTCTCCTCATGCTTACCCAAGTGAGGTGGAATTAAAAATAATTTTACAATAGCCCTAGCCTGATCTCTCTCTCTCTCTCTCTCTCTCTCTCTCTCTCTCTCTCTCTCTCTTCATGTTTACCAAAGTGAGGTGGAATTAATAATTTTACAATGGCCCTCGTCTGTGCTCTCTCTCTCTTTCATGCTTCCGACTCGAGGAATAGGCTTCACAACCCGTTCCCTAAGGCCCAGCAGTCCTCCTACATACCATACACCTCCACATGCCACCACTTCGACGTAAACACCCACCGTCCATACTGAATACATGCTGTCTCATACAGGACTGGCATATTGGTAATAGCATTTATAATTATTTTTACATGTCGGCGGGTCTTATGGTGAATCAGTAAAGCCTGATTTAGCGTCATTCAAATAATTAAACCATTTCCTGCCCCGGCCCGGATTCGAACCCGGGACCACTGGGCCTGCAGGCCACCTCTCTACCAACTCGGCCAACGCGTGAGGTGTGCAAGTATATCCATACGCCAGAAATGCTTTAAAAATCCGATATTATTTCAACCAGTAATTTCCACCAATAAGGATGGCGGTACTCTGGTTTTGCTTTGCAAGAAGGACAGGGAGGCTGTTGAACTTCCCTCTGCCTCCTGTTCTAGCTTCATAAATACACCTTGGTTATGAGGCGACAATTACAGCAGGATTTTAATTTTTTTTTTTTTTTTTCTGCAGGAAGATCAGGGAAAGGAGTGCCAAATTTTCCCGCGTCTAGTTCTTCCTGTAATAACATATCTAAATTTAAATAGCCTATGTCAGAGAATCCCAGCCAAGGGTCAAACGTCAAGCCTAAGGACTGCCTCTGTGGTCCGTATTGTCGTCGGTTAAGGAAGCTCCCTAACACCTTTCCGTGAGCGATTTATTTTGTTTACTGCACTTTACTCTCCTCTTTTGGCTCACATAAATCCTTCCAGTATCGCCATGCTGAGCATAAAGAACGTACAAAACGATATTACTCAACCATATGCAAAATAAATTGATAACGATGAGGTGTTGGGGCTACCTTAACCGACGAGAAAACGCTCCTATAAACATATTTTATTTGAACCAATGCAAGAAGAAGGGTTGAAGGTCAGCCTAGATTACACAGATTCGATTTCTAGGACAAATGTCAATAAATTGTCAACTGAAACATTTTTTTCTGATCTGGACCTAATTTGGTGTACGGGATGAGGGTCAGGAAAATAAGTAGTTGGATATTAATTAAGAACGCAGTGTCTGAAGTCAAGGACCCGTATTCTCTTCAGTTAAGGCAGCTCTGTAACAAACTTTCCTGTGCAATAAAGTTTTGGATATGGTTGGTTAATATCCTTTTGTACGTTATTTATGCAGAGTATGGCAATATTGTAAGGATTTATGAGGCACAGAAAAGGACAAGAAAGTATAATAAACAACATAAATCATTTAAGAAAAGGTGTTTGGGAGCTCCCTCAGCTGACGTGAATACAGGCCAAGGGCTTGTGTTCTTGTCGGGTAAGGAAGCTTCCAAACGTCTTTTCCTTACTGACTTATTTTTGGATGCACCTGGCTATTATCCTTTTGTACGTTATTTATGCAGAGAATGGTGATATTAGAATGATTTAAGTAACACAAAGGAGGACGGCAAGGTGTAATAAGCAGCATAAATCGCTTAGGAAGAGGTGTTAGGAAGGGTAAGGTCACAGGGCGAAACTAAATGTGCAGTTCTAATATCAGGTTTGGCCACAAGTGTTGCATGCTTCACTGCAAGTATTCCTTCTTGTTTTTCCCTGTGTGTGTGTGTGTGTGTGTGTGTGTGTGTGTGTGTGTGTGTGTGTGTAATACAGAGGTCACATCAGTAAACTGATAAAAAAAATAATAATAATACTGGATGGAGGAAATTTAGCAACTACCAAGTCTACTCATACAACAGTCAACTTGTCTCTTAGGCTCCCCGCACACGGGCCACTTTTCGGTGGACGGTGGCTGACACTTTTTCGTGAAGCCACTAGAAAGTGGAGAGGCATGCCACAGTATATAATGACGCTCCGCACACGGGCCACTTTTTCGTGGCAACCACAGGCAGTTCCATCATGGACGTCGAGGGGGTGGCATGTGTCATCGCTGTGCTCCTCAAAAAGGGAAAAGAACTACGTACAAGAAAGTACTGGGTGCACCCGATAATCTGCCATGGCTTATCAGTGGTCAATTTATACCCTACGTGAAGATTTAAGAGCGTACCCAGAAAAGTTTACAAAATATTTTAGTAAAATACCAGCTGCTGCCGGATCAACCACCCCGCCACCCCCCACCCTACCACCGAGCCGCCGCCTCACCACCACCCCTGGAGGACATCACAGAGGGTCGGATCACCGAGAGGTCGACCCGGGGCAAGAAGGGCATCAGTGCTCCCCTGTCCTAAGTCCCTCTGTCACCCAACCGGTCCGACGAAAGCTACGCCGGGAAAAGACACGACCCTGCGGGCGGGGCAGCCTTCACCAGGTTCGGGGTGGGACCGAGCTAGAATTAGTCCCAGACAACACCGCGGTAATGGCCACTGTACGTGCTGGGGAGGGAGCGGCCACTGTACGCCCCTCAGTTGCTTCCCCCTGTAGCGCCGCCACAACGGCCACTGTACATGTGGGGGAAGGAGCGGCCACTGTATGCCCTTCAGCTACAGCCACATCTGGAGACGGCCTTGGAGTGTTAGCTATTGAGCGCACTCCGTCTGGCAAAGGAAGGAGGAGTGTAACCGTGATAACGGCCACTGTACGTGTAGGGGAGGGAGTGGCCACTGTACGCCCCTCATCCACTACCTCCTCCTTCTACGGGAGTAACACCATGGTAATGGCCACTGTAAGTGCCGGGGAAGGAGCGGCCATTGTACGGCCTTCAGTTACTTCCCGTTGGGCAGGCAGACCCGCGGTAATGGCCACTGTACATGCCGGGGAAGGAGCGGCCACTGTACGCCCCTCATCTACCTCTTCCTCCTTCGGGAGCAGCACCACCACAACGGCCACTGTACGTGTGGGGGAAGGAGTGGTCACTGTACGCCCTTCAGTTGTGGACCTTAGGAATTGTGGAACCGCCACAACGGCCACTGTACGTGTGGGGGAAGGAGCGGCCACTGTACACCCTTCATCTGCGATTCCTGGGGTCCTCCCAGAGAAGGAGGTCCCTTGCGCGGCTGGCCTTTCACCTCTCGGCTGCGTGGGATGCTTTTTACTTACTCCCTCCAGGTGTGGTTCCCCGGAGGTGCTGCCAGAGTGGTGGCGTAGCCCTGTGTCGGTCCTGCCGCCTACCCCTGGTCGGTCCCAGTCCCTGACGGATGTCAGACGGAAGAGGTGCTGCAGTTTGCCCCTGACGGCGCCCCACCCTACAGGTGGCCGCAGTGTCCAGGCTCCCAGACCAGACCGGCAGGCCCCAGAGCCAGGCTGCTTGGGCTTCACTCCCCCACGGCCCTCTGCCCGGAGTAAGAGGTGACAGGCCCGCCTCCTGCAGCTGTTCGGCCCCAGCCCCGAGGACCGCCCTTCAGGTCGAGGCCCCCAG
This sequence comes from Coenobita brevimanus, assembly GCF_032717465.1. NCBI lineage: Eukaryota > Metazoa > Arthropoda > Malacostraca > Decapoda > Coenobitidae > Coenobita > Coenobita brevimanus. The sequence goes on along the minus strand of NC_137026.1, from coordinate 5,680,262 downwards.
ATCGGAGGGCCTCCCTGCACCCCACCGACGAGGCTCCAGCACGAGGGCCTCTCAGGTCGAGGCCCCCAGACGGGAGAGCCTCCCTGCACCCTCCTGATGAAGAAGGCCCAGGCAGTGACACCCCTGCAGGTTGTGCACTGTCTCCTGCAGGAGGGCTCCCCAGTAGAGCCTCCTCCCACGCCCGGGCGCCTCCTCTGTTAAGCCCAGGAAACAAGGGCAAGTAGTGACTTTAATGCATCTCGTGTGTCTTGAAAACCACAGAGACGAGAGTGAACAGTGACAGTGAAAGAGTAAGGCCAGAATAATATAAGTGACACACAGTGAGACAAATACCCGGGCAGAACAGAAAAGACTAGTGAACACCAGCACTGAGACATACGGAAACAGTGGGGCGCGAGGAAAAACCCAAAAACCTGTGAACAGTGTCTCCACGACTAAGTAACTATCTCGAGTGTCACGACTCGCGCTCTGACAAGTTATAGTAATATTCACTCTCTTGACCCCTGGCCCTCTTCACCCCTAGTGCATCTGGGTTAGACTATTAAATGCTAGTTCTGCCTATGGACATAATACGGGTATAGAGAATTTATAACTCACCATCGATGTATAACTGAAAATTTCCACTCTCTGCCTGTGCTGTGTGTGATACATTATATTGAGAAGCTAACTCTAAACTTGTCTCCATCATATCCTGTAACTCTTTGTTTTTATATTGTAACAGTGTATTGGATTAAGGCAATAGATGTGTTAAGGTGTACTGCCTAGTTTTTATGCCCTGTTCCTTTGTGGGTGCTTTATTTCCGGTCCGGAAGGAGGACCCCGCTCAGTCGTGGGCGTTTTTAGGACGCCACCGTAGCTGTAGGTGTTGGTCTCCTTTACCAACTGGACCGGTAGTGCCTTGTCAACAAATAAGGTTTGTTGGTATTATTTTACAAGTGGACAATATGCGGTTTTGGAATTTTAGCACCATTAACGTATAGTATAGTCCCTAAGGATCACAAAGAACCCCCATTACTCCATTCGGAAATTGATATTTTCAGAGATAATGAATTTAATTTAAAATTCCCAAATAAACCTACCTTGGATCTTCACTCGGCCACTCTGGGTAAAAAAAATGCGTGCGTTCATACGTTTGTTTCTCTTCCCTTCGACTGCGCATGCGTCTCATAGGTTTGTATCACGCACTCATATGCCTACTTTAGGTCACGTGATGGAATTTGACCAATGATTTTAAATCGCGCTTTTTGATTCAATGTGGATGGAAAATTCAAATCCTTCTCGCTATGGCCTCTGAAGAAGAAAGACGTGCTGTGTGTCCCTGGTGTGATATTGATTATTTATGAGTGATAAAGCGTTTCCACTCGAAATCTGAGGAGGACACGGTGTATTACCTTCGGAAGTTTATTGCCCAGGCTGTCAGGAACCTTGTAAATTTTGAAAAGACAGACATCAGTCGTACTGTGGTTGGTACAAAAGTACGCAAAAACCAAGAAACGGGTACAGTGTAGTTTTTGTTTCTAACTGCAAAGGAACTTTTCTGGACAACACACACCTTCTGGCTTGAAAAATTATATTGTTCATAAACTACTGGATTCAAAGGTTCTGGAACCACGACGTTATTGCCAGACGACCCTCGTCCTGGACAATCGTATCTCAAGGGTAAGCATTCCCCTAGGATAGGTTAGGTATATTGTGGTAGGTTTGGTTAGGTTTACTGTGTTTGGTGAGGTTACCTAACGTATTCCCCTAGGATAGGTTAGGTAGGTTGGGGTAGGTTTGGTTAGGTTTAGTGTGTTTGGTGAGGTTACGTTACGTATTCCCCTAGGATAGGTTAGGTAGGTTGGGGTAGCTTTGGTTAGGTTTAGTGTGTTGGGTGAGGTTACGTTACGTATTCCCCTAGGATAGGTTAGGTATGTTGGGGAAGGTTTGGTTAGGTTTAGTGTGTTGGGTGAGGTTACGTTACGTATTCTCCTAGGATAGGTTAGGTACTGTATGCTGGGTTACGTTTTGTTAGGTTTAGTGCGTTTGGTGAGGTTACTTTACGTCTGTTTGGTTAGGTTTCGTCTGTTCCGTTATGTTATCCGGTGGTGCAGTATATTTTTCTGGTGGATTTTGATGCGATTTGAGTTGTTTTTTACTTAATTTTTTTCGGAAAATGCTTGATTCCACCTACTTGTCCAATCAAAGTTCATGATTGGAAAGGAGGGGAAATGAGGCATTTCCGACAAAAATGAAGGTCAAAAACATTCGAATCGCATCAAAAACTACCAGAAAAATATATTGCACTACCTGCAGGGTGTATTGTCCACTTGTAAAAATTTACCGGTTTGTTTTACATTATGCTTACGCCTTTTTTCAATTAATTATATAGTTGCCAGTTGTTGCATAAACGTATAATGAGAAATTTAAGCTGTAGACTGCCAAATAAGATCAAGCTTTATGTCAGTCCTATAACCCAAAACAAATTTTGGTTGGTTGTATCCAGTCCCAACCATTAAACATTTGGGCCATACACACACAGGCGAGCCCGTCCAGTGGCCTGAAGAGGCCGGCCTTAACGAACAATGCTGTGCCTACACACGATTCAGTCGGCCTCACATCTCAGCTCTGTTGCAAGCAAAACGCCGTTGTGTCAGGGTGGCCATGGACGCTCTGCTGCACACAGATGACGAAGAGCTGTAGGCTATTGGGGCTGTTGCCGCGGCCTATAGTGCAAATAATAGAAAGAGGAGGAAAAAACGGACTAAATGGGCAAAAGATTGGTTGATTAGGAGTAAATTGTCCCTTCTGACTCCGTTGAAAGAACTGCAGTGGGAGAAAAATGACTGGCTTAATTACTTGAGGATGGACGAGGATTCATACCTGCAGCTGTTGTCACTAGTTTCCCCAGTAATAAAGAAGAAGGATACCTGTATGAAGAGTGCTATTTCACCGCATGAAAGACTGACAGCCACACTGAGGTCTACCACAGGTTGCTCGTACGAGGATTTAAAATTCTCTCGCACAACTGACACAAGACTGACGCTTGATGGCCTGCAGTACCCCCCACACGCTCAGTTTGCCTGAACCTGACAGGAGCCTGAGCACGAAAATCTGTCCGTGAGAGATCCCAGGACGACCGTTGAGGGTGCCTGTGCAGGTGCCTGTTCCCTACCCACACACGCCCAGGTTTGCCTGAACGGGCCGGCCTCTTCAGGCCACCGGACGGGCTCGCCTGTACGTGTATGGCCCGCTCTAGTCAAGGCCGTAGGACCTATTGCCACCGTAGCTGTAGGTGTTGGTCTCCTTTACCTACTTTACGATATACAGAAATATTTAAGAGTAGGCCTAACGTAGCCTTGGCAATCGTAAGTTTAACACGGCAGCCTGTACTGCTTGACCATGGCCATCTTTGGTAAGAGTAGTGAAAAGCACCAATGTATTTTAGTCATTGTTATATTTTCTTGTGTATTTGGATGTTTAGTACTAGGCTAGGTATATTTTTTCAGTTTCATGTGGAAAATATCTATAGGGAGTGGCAAAAAGAAGCAAATTACCCAAAATTGAAAAGATCAACACAGGGGGCCCTAACCCAACTACCCTCACTTTTGCCATTAAATGTTATTCCCCATAAAATGGAAGAAATAAAAAGAATAACACATCCAAACCACAAGAAAATGTATGGCTAGCCTAATAGGATCGACTAGGCCTATGTGCAGATGACTCAAAACTAAATAGTTCATTCACACTCAGACACCCATTTACAAAGTCTAATATCTCTACCTCTCAACTCAGTACAGCCATCTCCATAAATCAAGATCTATCTACGATCAGTGAATAGAGACAAAACAACCTTGTCTCTTTTAATGCTAGTAAAGCTAAATATATACAGTTTACTAATAGACAGGTATTGCCAGATTCGTATATTACCTTCAGTGCTACTAATATTCCCATCTCCAAAAGTATTGAAATTTTTGGCGTCTCACCTAACAATGCCCTCAACTGGACCTCTCATGTCAGATTACTTGCTAAAACCGTAACTTCTTCGCTGATGAGCAGTTAGCTATAATTTATAAGAGTCATGTGCACTCTCAGCTTGAATATTGCTCACCCTTGTGGAATGGTTGTGGAGAGGTTGCATTAAAACAACTAGACAAAATTCAGAACAAAGCTGTTAGAATTATTATCAACCCTGCCATTACAAATAAATTACCTCCCCTACAAGTAAGAAGGAATGTTGCCTTCCTTGCATTATTTTACAGATATTTTTTTGGCAAATGCTCAGACGAAGTTGCGTCCACGGTGCCACCTCTCCATGCCTTCCCTCGTGCTACACGGGCATCTTGTAGCGCTCATGACTGGAATGTCACTCAGCCATATTGCAGAACTTCTGCCTATCAGAATTCTTTCATTCCCCGAACTGCATCTCTCTGGAACTCGCTTCCCCAGAGTTGTTTCCCTCCAAATTTCAACCCACAGCTGTTCAAGTCTAACTGTTACAGATATTTAATGAACAGAGGACACCAGTAACCTGGTGTATGGATTTTTTTTTATTATTCATTTGTTTTTCCTTCCTCCGTTCTGTTATTTAAAAAAAAATTAACCGAACCTAACTTTTAAAAAAGTTAACTGGTAACCTCAGTTAATGTAACTTAATGGTAGGGGATAGTCAGTGAAATCAAAGCAGAAAGGGAAAAAATTGGTTTAAAGTCAGCATTTCTACAACTCATGAACATCGACAGAAGTGGAATATACGAAATCGTAAGCTAATATCCATATGCAAAAATGACGGTGGTCTCTTTCACTACATTTTCCTTAGGACCTATATCTCTTAAGTTCTGGTTGTAAGTTAGCCTAAGTCCTAACTGGAGAAGGGTTTAAATTTTCATTATATTTTATATTTTGGGTTGGTGTAGTCCCATATCCTAGGTAGGTTAGGTGGTAAATTTTTATTTCAAGATATGGATTTTTTTTTCTATAAAATATTGCATTTTTAGAAGCCGTATTGCACACGGTTTTTGATAATGATATCCAAATTTATTGCAAATATAGGTATATAATAAACTAACCTAATGTTTTGAATCCATATTATAATTACAAATCATAATAGATAGATAGATAAATAGATAGATAGACGGAGCTCCACACAAGCCTGGGAAAGGGAAATGATCTTGCTGCTTCCTGTGTATGGTCAACATTTCCTCAGTTAACTCACTCTCGATTTCTTGTAGTAGGAATTAAAGATGAATACAGTGAGTTGATCTTAATTTATTATCTTCAGAGAAAATCTAAGTTGAGCAGGGTATGTCTTACAGAGACAATATAATAAGTAAGTCTAGTTGGGCCCCTCTTTCTTGTTCACTCTCTCCACTACCTGTCGGTTCTAATGCTAGCCTCCTTCTGAGCTCTGCTTCCTAAATTCTGGTGAAACAGGGGTCGTGTCACGTGTGTTACACTGTGGTTGGAAATTTCCAGAAATCTGTGTGTGAGTATATGTGTATGGTCACTAGGCTTTGTTCGTATGCTATCTCGCTGACACACTACCTATATCATCCCCTGACTTGTTACTTCCTGTGTATGGTCAACATTTCCTCAGTTAACTTGCAAGATCATTTCCCTTTCCCAGGCTTGCGTGGAGCTCTGTCTATCTATCTATTTATCTATCTATCTATTATGATTTGTAATTATAATATGGATTCATAACATTGCTCGGCCACGCCGCTGAAGGTCCTCTGACAGCAATTATCATTGACATATGCTAATCTATTAGTACATAATATGGATTATAATATTGTATACATATAATATTCATATTAAATTGCAATGATCCAGTAATATTACATTTTAAACAAGTTGTATACATGTTTGAATAAATGCACTAAAGGTAAACTATTTAATTGTAATCCAGTATGTACATGGGTTATTGTAGTGAAATGCATACATGCAAGAAAGAAAAAAAAGTTTAAAATTAAGATTATGGTAAGAGTTATTAATATTTCATTTAAAGATAATGGTACTGGTATGCCATACTTCTATATCATGGGTCATTCTTCTTTGTGTTTTTTATAATTGTATATATATATATATATATATATATATATATATATATATATATAATTAACACTATATACAAAATATGTACACTTCATTCAGGGGGGTTAACTTGGATGTTAACTCTCCCCCCACTAAATACTGACTCCAAATTTGCAATTCTTGCATGCATTCTGTGCATTGCGAACAGCAGTACTGCAAATACAATAGAGAAGATTATAAAGACAGTAGGTGCTGGGCTATACACATAATATGGGTTGAACATAATCAGACTCATATCTTTCCAGGGCTTCATTGTTTCATTGATCAGTTGCATAGTTTCAAACTTAGATGAAATCAACTTAATACTTGTGCTCATATTTAAGTCCATATCAGGCAGTGGGTGGAAATGTTTGTGTGTATGATTGAGAATGGCATAGTGATTGATGGTGGATAAAGTAGACATGGCTGGTGTAAATACCGCACAGTAGTCTGGTGCTATGTATAATCCTGAGGCTGAAGTATGAGATGGTGATATACCTGGACAGACTATGTAAACTGATGTGTTATGAGAGAAATAAAAAAACTGTGAGTGTCCGATGCGTTGATGGTGTACAAGTTTATCTGGAGCAAAAGTGAAGTTGCAATGATTATGAATTTTGTCATTTCTGATGATAGCCATTTCACAAGGGACTGTATCAGTAGGCTGAAACGTGAAAATATACGCAGGACAAAGATGAACAGCATGTAAGGATGTGCGGCACTTTCGTTCAATCGTTGATTCACTGGCGAAAGTGACAGTGTTCCGTCTCTTGGAGACCATGATGAGTTCGGTGTCTGTGTTGATGTTGATGATGACCAAAGTGTTGTTATTTTTAGAGGGGAAGGGGTGTATTTGGTATACTGTGAACAGGTCTTCAGTTATGAATGGTACATGAACTACTACTGATGTTGGTGTTAGTGTTGCTTCTAAATATGGATAATATTGCATGAATTCCCTACTGCAGAACAAAGGCTTCAATTTATGTTTATGTATGCCTTGACTAATTATCTGACGTAGCTCATGAACTGGGAGTAAGTCAATTGTGATCTTGCCATCACCAGCATTCGAAATTCCTTGCATAAGTGCCCTGTAATGATCTCTAGTGTTGTCTAATTGTAGTAGAATCGTGTCAATATGTTCTGTGATGATGGAGAAGTGTTGGAAAAGCGTTATGTTACGTTCCATTTCATTTATTTTATCTACACTTTCGAGAGCTATGTTTTCTGCCTTTTTCAGATTTTTCACAATTGTCTTCATTGCTGAGTTCTGTCCTGTGATGAATTTATCTTGGTATGTTAGTACCTGAGCTATTTTATTAAATTTGTTGTTTATTTCTTTAAGGTCATCCTCTGTAGCCAATCCAAAGACGTTCCCAAGAACTGCGCCACCCAGGTCGAACAAACCGCGCTTTTGGCAAGTACGTGTGATGTTGTTCTTGTCGCTCAATACCTCCGATCCATAAGATGGGAGATCTTGGATCATGATGAGCATAGTTGACTTTGCCTGTTCTATTTTCCATTTCGCTAACTTCACTATTTCATTCACTTCCTTTGTGTTATGTGCTTGTGAAACATAGCTTCCTATAATGAAGTCCAGGGTTCGCATAGGCTTCGCGAGATTTTCTAGATAAGAAGATAATTTATACAAGTAATCCAGACTTATTTCAGTACTCATGACGTCTTTTACGATTGAAGTCGTGGCCGTTGGAGCTATGAGGCACCCTTGTCGTACTATGTGTTGGGGGTCTAAGTGAGCATATCCTCTTGCTATGTAGAGGAGAATCCATAGCATAAGTCCATTCATCGCTACCTACCAAAAAAAGAATCTATTAATTTCCTAATATGGTCATGCTGTGGTCGATGATAGTGATGATATGCGTTACGGTTGATTGTTATTTCATTTATAGAAGAAGTTTAAATCGATATTTAATTCTCGTAAATGATGTACTGTAGATTTTATTGAAACAGTTGCACCTATGTTTGATTGTTTGGTATATGACCTTAATTTCTTTTTGTAATCATTGTTGTTTCCTTGCTTGGTTTCTTGAGGTACGTTCGCCTGTTCGGTTGTATCCGATGCTGAATAATTATTGGATAATTCCCTTGAAACTCGTTTTAAATGGTCAATATGAACTTGTTTCTCTTCCCCAGTTGACAGTAACTTAATTAAAACATTGTTTGCTTTTATGTTAATTACTCTGTATGGGCCCTCAAATTTTGGGGATAATTTATTGTCCCTCGTATGAATGATAGCATAAACAATGTCTCCTAAGCTGATAGGTGAATCTCTTGCCTTCTTGTTAAATGCCTCCGTCATTTCTTCCTTGGACATCGTTAATTGTTTTTTTGACTCTTTTGTGTATGTCCTGGAATTCACGTAAACGGCGTTTAATCATCGTAATTGTATATGGGCAGACTGTCACCTTCTAGGAGCTCATATGGTAGTTTTTTATCTGTCCCATATATAATGAAATGTGGTGTGTCACCTATGGATTTATTTATAGATCCACTAATTGAGACTTCTACTCTGGGAATCCAATCATCCCAGCTTGCATAATTTTCACTGAGAATGTGTCATAGCACATCTAATACGTTTTTGTTTTGTCTCTTTACTAACCCATTCGATGCTGGGTGATAGGCTAAAACGTTAACCTTTTTGATGTTGTATTGTTTACATATTTCTTGTAAGATCTCAAAATTAAATTCTCCTCCATTATCACTTATTAGTACCTTTCGGGTAGTAAAGCGACATATTACGTTATCTGTTATTGCCTTTGCTACTGTCTCTGCTGTCTTATCTTTAATTGGGGCTAAAATGACATAACGGGAAAAATGATCCGTTGCTACGAATAGGTATAGGTTATTATTGTATGATAATGGCATCTTGAGTAAATCAACAGCGACAACGTCCCATGGTTGATGTGGTACAGGGTAATTACCCATCGGTGCAGGTGTGATTGGGTATCCTTTGTATTTTGCACATGATTCGCATCTGTCTATATGATTGTTTATGTCTTTTCGTAATGAAGGCCAGTAATAACAAGCTGGGCTTGTTTGAATGTCTTATCCTTTCCAGGATGTCCTGCATGTGGGCTATCGTGTATCGTTCGTAATACTTGGGGTATCATGTCATCAGGTACTACCAACTGGTTAGTATTTCTTTGGCATTTTGGTTGTTTAGAGTTAATCTTGTATACTGTATTATTGACCATTGTGAATTGTTCGAGTGGTACATGCAGTTTGGGTAATTGTATGTCATCTCCACTTTCTAACTTGTATATAACTTTAGACCATATTGGGTCAAGTCTTTGTGCTTTTGCGATATCATCGTGGTTTGGGATATTTCCTTTGAGATCTAATGCCGCGACCTGAATTGTATTTGGGTTCCTAGATAATGCATCAGCTACTATGTTCATTTTACCTTGTATATAATGAATTTGTACATTGTAGTTTTCAACTGTACATTTCCATCTTGCTCTTCTCCCAGAAAGGAGTTTTTCTTTAAACATACCCACCAGTGGTTTATGGTCGGTGAATAAGTGGATTTCGTAACCATATACCAAATCTCGAAACTTTTGTAATGCAAAAACCACTGCAAGTGCCTCTAAGTCTGTAGTGCAATAATTTTTCTCTGCACCTTTTGTTTGTCTGCTGGCAAATGCAATTGGTTGATTCTTTCCTCTTTTATCTTCCTGCATCAGTACAGCCCCTAATCCTTTAACTGATGCGTCTGTACAAATAAGAAATGATTTTGTGTAATCCGGATATGCTAAACAAGGTGCATTTGTTAGTTTAATTTGTAGATTGTTAAATGCCCTTTTTTGTTCTTCTTCCCATTGGAATATAGCATCTTTTTTGAGTAGTTGGAATAGAGGAAAGGCTATATGAGAGAATTGTGGTACGAATGACCTATAGTACCCAGCTAGACCTAAAAATTGTCTAACTTCGTCAGTCGTAGTGGGTTCAGGAAAATCTCTCACTGCCTGTATTTTGTCATCAGTGGTGTGAATACCATTAGAACTTTCTTGTGGCCTAAGAAATTTATTTCCTTAAAGCAAAATTTGCATTTTGAAAGCTTAATTTTTAAACCAGCATCACTAAGCTTTTGTAAGAGTAAGTCTAATTTCCTGAGATGATCCGTAATATTCTTCGTTGCGATGATAATATCGTCAAGGTAAACAAATATTCCTTGTCCTAAAATTCCGGACAATACATAATTCATAAGATGCTGGAATGTGCCTGGGGCTGTCCTCAGTCCCATCGGCATCCTTGTATATTGGTAATGGCCTCTGTTTGTGGAAAAGGCAGTGTATTTACGTGACTCCTCTGAAACCGGTATCTGATAATAGCCGTTTAGGAGATCGATGGTTGAGAATATGTTATTCTCAGGTCCAATATTCTGTAGAAAGTCGCTTAGCAATGGCATGGGAAATCGGTCTGGGATTGTGTGATTGTTTAGTTTACGGTAATCTACTACCGCACGCATTTCTCCATTTCGTTTGGGCACAAAGAATAATGGTGCATTCCACGGGGAGACTGAAGGCTCAATAATTCCAAGTTTTAACATTTCATCGACATACTGATTTGCAAGTGTACGTTGGGAGTGTGGGATGCGGTAGGCTGGTACGAAAATTGGTGGTGTTTCTGGGTGCACAATCTTGTGATTAATCAGGTTGGTACACCCTAATTGTTCTCCGGGTAATGCTACGGTGTCGCTGTGTGTTTCCAGCAGGGTTAACAAATAATTTTCTTCATCAAATTCACCTGAGTGAATTAAATTCTCTTTTATGCTTTCTCTATCCGTAGATTTTATCTCACTTGTCACTCCAGCTATAACTATTTCCTTCACAGGGGCCGGACATTTTTCTATATTAACTATGCAAGTCCCCTTTTTCAACTGAACTTCCCCATTCATGTGATTAATTATGAATATCTGAGTTTGCCCTTCGTCGTTCATCTGACATAATGCGTTTTCTACTGACAATCCCTTTACATAATTCTTCTAAGACAAGAACAGTACTATTCCGTAATTTGCTCTTTATGGTAACTTTCATGTAGGAATTAGGTGGTATAACTAAATCATTGGTGAGATGGGCTGGAAAAACTGATAAATCAATACTGTTATCTGGGTCACTAATTCTGGAGGATGGGGCTGGTGGTGGGAGTGGATCTATACACTCCTCTGTTTGTGTATGTTTGTTTAAGCCTTTAATATTACCAATTCATTTTGGTTCTCTTTTACTAATCGGTGAGGGCTCTGATGGTATTTCCTCTATGAATTCATTGTCAAAGTCTATTCCATTCATTTGTGGGAGTATAGTTATGTTCTCTGCTCTCATGGATCTTAAGCCCAGTAACATATGAGCTTTAACTGCTAAGTTTTCAACGATATAGAAAAATGCAGAGAATGGTCTTGTAGTCTCTGTGAAACTGAGATTTAACCTTATCATACCTTTTACTGTAATTTGTTTTCCATCTACCGTATATAAATCTAAATCAGCTTCTTCCAGAAAATTTACTTTCATTTTATTTCCAAGAATTCTATTTATTTCTTCTTGTGTTATTAAGTTCACTGGAGAGCCTGTGTCTAAAAATAAGGAAACGTTTGGATCTTCACATACAGCTATTTGAATTTTAGACTTGCTTTTCTTTACGTTTGTTCGTTTTTTGTCATGACTTGGTCTTCCCCCGATTTGAACATAGACACAATTTTTTCTACTGTTTTGCGGTCACTGGTCCAGTGCCCTTGGTATCTATGATGCCTACAGTAAGGACCAAATCCTTGTGTCTTTTGTCTATCCTCTTTTGCTTTGATAAAGCATTCATACCTTGTGTGTCCTGCTTTTGCACAATAATGACATAGAATGGACCTATCTCTTGACTGTGACCTACGAGGTGACTTCCCATAAGTAGTGTTGTTTATGGCGCGAGACCTGCTCGGGCTGCGCGAAAACTTATGAAACTACCTGTAGCCTGGTGTTTGTGATTGAACCCTCGTCACGTTTGGTTGTTTGCTCTGCCCGCTTTTGGGTCGCGATCGATTTTGTTCTCTGTTTGGGGTCGGTGTAGATGTTTTCACAGCTGATACTGTCTCAGGTACTCTCATTCTACTAGAATGTGCGGGTGTGTCGACCATACCTGCTTTACTGCACTGCATCTCTACCTCGTTCATTAAGTCTAGTAAGCACATGCCTGGGGTATACGCGATCGTCTTGGCGATCTTAAGGGTCCTATCAGGTAATTTACACAAGGCAACTATGATGTCCACGACGAGGTCTGGGGACATCTTTCCATCATCTGTTATCCAATTTGAGTTTTCCAAAGTAACTAACAATGTTCTTTTGATTGTGGAGACATCAGCAGTTATTTAACTGAGCACATGGTTTGTAGTGTGCTCCCTTACAAGATCTACAATCTTATGTAATTCTGGAATTATACCTGGCAAGAAGTTCATACCTCCAGAAAATTTCTTCAAAAATTCAGTTTTAAATTCATCATATGTCCTAGCCTTGAGGAGCTTGTCTGATCGCAATTAATTGCTTGCTGGACATCTTTCCTGGCATATTCAAGATGAAAAAATGGCAATTTTCTCTTGTTCATCGAGTATGTGGCACTTGATGAACATTTGTTCGCACTGACTAATGAAATTACATCAATGCGATCTTTTTCTGTGCCAGAGAATTTTGGGGCAGTTTTATCTTCATGGTAAACGTAAACATGAGGTGGTGATGTTAGATCCGCGGTATTTGTTTCGTGATTCATTTTCACTGTTTGCTCTGTTAATTTAACTTGGACTTGTTTATCGTTGTGTGAGGGAATGGTGGAATATATTCGGCCGGAACGGTGAACCCTGTTAAGTGTATTGGCATACGTGTGCAAGTCAGCGACAAAGTCCTCACTTGCTACATCAGAGGGGGTTTCCCACTCATCATCTGGAACTGACGTATTTGTTTCTTGATTTTTAGTTTGTGGTGAGGTTTGTACAATGGGTGTGTTGCCTTGGTGCTCTCCTAATTGTGAATCTGTTGTTGGAGCTAATTGTGTTTCATCTGATATTAACGTGGGTGGTGGCGAAAATATCCCTGTCATTAAGATATGGTGTTATGAAATACGCCTTTTGTTTATTTATGTCCTAACTAAATAGATGAGTAAATGAGTTGTAATAAATGATAGATAGTGAGTGTATAAGTGTATATATAGAAATAAGTAAAGGAGCTGAATATACCTAATTTTAACCCTGAGAAGGAATGAGTAAGTATAATTTCACCCACTTGATACAGAGCGTAGAGGCGTGTCGATGCAACTGTCGATCTCGGAAGAAAAATGCAGGGTTGATTGAAGATCTCTTGATAATTCTAGCTCTGTGTTGATGGATGATATTACTCAGGAAATTCCATGGCCTGGTGCTTGTGGTGGTTAACAGCTGTCACAGGCAAACCTCAGGATAGAACGTCGAATTTCCAACTCAATACTGTGGAAATAATGAGTATGAGCAGGAGCTATGTGAAAAATGAGTAATGAGTAGAGGGTGAGAAGTGCTTGGTGGTAGTCACACGTTGCTTGGCGTGGCCCTAAGTCAGCAAACTCGCGTTGTGATGTCATCTCAGCACATGGTGATGTCGGCTTCCCACACTGGTAGCTGTGGTGAATACTGAGTAGTGATGCATAACCTGGGTGAATAAAGGTGAGTAAGACGCGTTATAAATGTGGCTCTGGTGTTTTGCTGCGTGTCTTGACCTCTGCGTCAGCGATGGAGGTAGGCGGGAGAGAGTGGTGGGGGTTTGTGTGCTTGTTGCTTTGGTCTTTCCTCTTCTTTACTTGGTTTGTTTTATATTCTTCTTGCTGCAGCTTGAAGTTAAGTGAAGATTATAGAGTTGTTTTGTAGACTTATAGGCTATTTGCATTGTAGGCTGTATTTTGTAGGAATTCACTGTAGAACTGAAGTTAATCTTGTAGAGTCTCCCCTGCTTTTGTAGAAATTCGCTTTTGACTCGGAGACGATGTCCGTAGATTCGCTGGCCACCAAATGTCACTCTCGATTTCTCGTAGTAGAAATTAAAGATGAATACAGTGAGTTGATCTTAATTTATTATTTTCAGAGAAAATGTAAGTTTAGCAGGGTATGTCTTACAGAGACAGTATAATAAGTAAGTCTAGTTGGGACCCTCTTTCTTGTTCACTCTCTCCACTACCTGTCGGTTCTAATGCTAGCCTCCTTCTGAGCTCTGCTTCCTAAATTCTGGTGAAACAGGAGTCGTGTCATGTGTGTTACACTGTGGTTGGAAAGTTCCAGAAATCTGTGTGTGAGTATGTGTGTATGGTCACTAGGCTTTGTTCGTATGCTTTCTCACTGACACACTACCTATATCATCCCCTGACTTGCTACTTCCTGTGTATGGTCAACATTTCCTCAGTTAACTTGCAAGATCATTTCCCTTTCCCAGGCTTGCGTGGAGCTCCGTCTATCTATCTATTTATTTATCTATCTATTATGATTTGTAATTATAATATGGATTCATAACACTAATACAAAATCCCTTTGTGAGAGAAATGTATAGAAAAGAAGTTACTTATTTAATTGTCTTAAGTAATTCTTTCCAAAGAATTCCCCTGTCTTTGGTATTTATTTACAAGTGCACCCCCAGTGCACCAAGCTTGGGTTAGGTTCACTGATGTAAGATTCTGGTAATTTAATCTTTTATTCTGGTAGACTGTGTTGCTTCCTATGTAGGTTAGGTGTTTTGGTGGGTTTTGGTAATAACCATATTTTTACACGTTTATGGTGTTTTGTAGTGTTTTCTTATTTACCTCTGCTTTGCATGGCTTTTTGACAGGGAGTGGAGGTGGAGAATTGAAAGAAAAGTGATATCTAACAGAAATTCATGTCAGTCACATAACGAACTTTAAAAAGAATTGGAAGCTGAAAATCATAAGAAATTCAGGGGGAGTGAACTAGTAAATATTTACCCTGATTTTTTATTTTATGTTTTCTTGTGTATTTTGGTGTATTCTGCATTATTTCAGCTTGAACATGTACAGAAATGGCATTTTATCCCATTCCCAAAGCCCCAAGAATATGTGAGGGACCTTTGGGAATGAGAGGTTCAAGTTCAGAAATAGGTTAGTGAGAAGAATGCACCAGAATACACAAGAAATATAAAACAGCCAAAGAAAAAAAAAACGGGATAATAGTAGGTACCAAATCTAACCTAGAATTACCCAAACCTGACCTAACCAACCTAACCTAACCTAGAAAGACGTAAATACAGTATTCCATCTAACCACGGTACCGTACAGCGAGTTGTGGAAGTTCTTGGCTGTATATAATAAGAGTAGCTACTCATTTTGAAATGGAGTTTGATGTTTTTGCCATAATTTTCACAAATTTCCTTGTCTACTAGCAATACAAGGTGCACAAAAAGTTGCTGTATAATCTAATATGCTATGCTTTTTTTAATTTTGCAGTTGCTGTACAGATTGCTAGGGCCTTAATTCAACCAGTATCCAGAGAGCAAACTCATGCACATTAATTTTCATCATTTAGTAGTATTTACCAGTATGGTACAATCAAATGACTACCAACATTTTGGTTAAAAGTATGGTGTTGCTTTATTATTAGATACCGGTATAGCCCAGCTTGATGTCATTATATTGTTTTTACCACTAGCTATTCATCATGTTTTAAACAGTGAATGATAATATTGATGCCGATTTTTTGAATAAGTATTCCTTTGCTATTGCTGAAAGGAGAAAGAAGCCAAGGTGCAAATACCTAACAAAGAAAGCAGCAGAGTACAGAGAAGTAGCACGAAATAGGCGTAAAACAGCTAAAGCCATTGCTCTTGCTACTAATGTGGGTATATAATCTTAATCAAATCAAATTAGCTACGGCTACACTATAATGTATTGTATTGTACTGGTACAGTACTTCATAGGATGACCATGACTACTGACAGAAATGTCTCATAGTTACTTTGTCCACATACTAGTTTTTCATTTACTTTGCAGGATTTGCAAATGTATCAGCTGCTTCTAGATATAAAGAATATGCAAGAACTACGGCAAAATGTGCATGACATCAAAACCAGAGGAATCTAATTCTGATCTTGAAAATATTTATACTTCAGTTGAAAACTCGTTTGATGGTCTTCACAAATTTGGCTTTAACCCGTCCCGTCCCAGAGACGTGAATTCACGTCCTCACGTGATGTGCACTCATATCCCGGAGACGTAAATTAATGTGGCAACATTGCAAGGTCCCTAATTTGCACAATTTTCAATTTTTGCGAGTGATTTTTGGCACGTATACATGGGACACCTTCCTCTACAATATGCCAGGCAGGGACATTGCCTTACCCAGCATGACCTCCTCCCCCCCCCTGCATGACCTTTTCTCAGCAATTCACCTGTTATCAGTGACCTGGCCAGTAAAGCCATGTCATGCCACAGTACGAAATTCAGGGCCAGAGTGATTTCCCAATCAGTGACAATGTGGAGGACAAACATTGGAGGAAGAAACAGTCAGAAATGATGATCAGGTAATGTGGCAAAAAAAGGTCAGGAATGGTGATGAGCTAGTGAGTGAAACAATGCTTATAATGCCTATATTAGTGTTTGAAAACCAATAGACTCTCGTACTACATATAAATTCGTACCAAATAAATAAATAAATACCGTTTATGAGTGGTGTGGAATAGTTATCCCCCCATAGAACTCGTTTTCTTTGCAGCCAGCCTGATAGAAAACCCTGTAAGGTAAGGAGGTACTCCTACCTGGATCGAGTATTTTAAACCTCAGGTGAGCGATTTCTCTATGAATTTTCGATGTTTCTCACCAAAAGCAGATGTTTGAGCCAAAAAAAAAAAAAAAAGGTCCAAAAATGTCGGGACTGGGGCGTACCACTGCCCAGAAAACGTCGGGATGGGGCAGGTTAAAGCCAAATCACTAAAAGAAGTAAGTGTTGTCTGTGTATGTAGCTAAAGACAAAAGTGCTGTACTGTACTGACTTAATTCCGAATACAGTGCTTGTATTTATCACTTATTTTCTTTTATTCACTTAAACATTGTCTTATCGTGTTTTGCAACAGAGGCTTGAACTTTTAGTGTGGTAACGGAAAAACAATGGTTAAGTAAATGCCTGTCTCTATCACATAATGTGCATACTGGTGTTGGGCATTTTTGATGATATTAATATGCTTATTACTGAATGCATAAGGTTTTGCAACTTTAATTCACAAAGTGTGGTTCTCGTATTCCTGAAAACCCTGGTGCCTGTGGCACTTAGTTGCTCAGACATCTTTTGTTCACTGCTATTAGAAGTGGAAGATCATCAGAACCGCACAAAAGAGCAAGTTAGAAGGCCAAGATAAGGACATTGAGTTCCATTGTTCTCTCTGGTGTGTTAATTTAATTCCAACCACACTTTATTTGTTAAAGATGTAGACTAAATGTGCATGGCAATTTACGTACGCAATGACATGGCAGTTGGATTTTCTATGTGTATTTGACCTTTAGGAAACCTTGGTTTGATAGAAACTTCCAGTAGTTTTGTATATACTGTACATGTATACATTGCTAAGGTGATGTTGCAGTCATTGCTTGCTTATTTTTTGCTAATCCCAACCGGGCAATACTACCCTGGCCAGTTCCTTAATGGGGTTTTCCTAAAGTAAAGAATGCATCACTAAATTTATGCATAAATTTAGTGATGCTCGTCATAATATTCTTCTTCCTTTGTAAACTCATTAATATTATCCTATGTTCTCTATTTTCGCCACAAGAAATTTTATCAAGAGAAACGAAGGAGGCGTGGAAGACCGAGAGGATGGTATGATATTGTAAATGAGAGTGTAAGAAAACGTGGTTTGGAGATGAATGAAGCAAATGTGCTGGCATAATATAGATGGGATTGGATGAGGTTTGTTAGAAGGAATACATGATGGGTGTTGCACCCCGGTTTTAACTTTAACGTCTGTGGAATGACTTCCCCAACCCAGATTCGTGAAAAAACTGTCTTGTGGAATTTATGCTTGTGGAAGGGGGAGCCGAGAATTCCTTGTGGCTGAA
The DNA here is from genome assembly GCF_032717465.1 of Coenobita brevimanus. NCBI lineage: Eukaryota > Metazoa > Arthropoda > Malacostraca > Decapoda > Coenobitidae > Coenobita > Coenobita brevimanus. Next base: position 5,662,145 of record NC_137026.1, on the reverse strand, counting down.
TGGGAGAGCGAATGGTTGTGTGACCCATTTCACTGGGTGAACTTTATCATCCACCTTTGATTTCCTTTTCCAGACCCTTAGCCTTACCCACCCCTGGAAAACAGGGAAATAGGAATTTTGATGATGAGTTACCAACTACCCTATTGGACACTGACACAATTAGCCAGATCGAAAAAGTATCTGTACGACGATATTACCACTTTATATCGGTATGATATGTACTCATGGTGCCAGTAGTTGGAAAATTTTCATCACAAGCGATTTATGAACACCTTTCGGCCACTTCCTTGTTGCATTCTTTTATAGTACCTCACGAAAGGGAGCCTAAGTGGTGGGCAAATCTGCTAAGAAATTTGCATAATATAAATCATGGCCAAAATTGCTCTCAGCTCACTGACAATCATGGGGTTAGGCATGTTAGAATATCTGTTTTGCCCTTCAGTGGCTGAATTCTCTCATTATTTACTGTAAACACAAGACAAAGCACTTCTTTAACCAAAACTTTTCTCAGTTAACTTTTATATTAAATTGCCTTTACCTGTGAAGAACTTTCTGGAGGGCATTTAGGTGGCCGGAAGTAGTTGCACTGTAGATTAGCAGACCCACCCCCCCACCCCCTGCATTGAAGCTTGTTGTCCCTCTTGTTTACCACATTATTCCAACTCACTCTATCCCTTATATGCCTCTCATCCTCCTGGATGTCAATGCCTCTCACACACCATCCTTCCATCTCTTTTAGACCTTTCCCTCCTCCTAACACCTAGTACCTCGGCCTCATACACCCTCTTATCCAGTCGCTCATTACCCATCCTCTCCACTTGTCCATACCACCTCAACACAGTTTGCTTTCTTTTCTCAAACAAATTATTCCTTGCTCCGCACATCTCCCTAACCATTTCACTCCTTACTTAGTCGAACCATCTCACACCACATGTTCTCAAACACTTCATCTCAATCACATCTTTCATTCAGCATCCAACATTCGCTTCCATACATCACTGTTGGCACCGCTATCCCTTCAATCATCCCTTTAGAAAATACCACTGAGAAAGTAGAGTCGCTTTAAAAAGTGTTTGTGTACAGTGACTGATACTTTTCAGTTCTTTACAGTCAGCCAGTGATATCACAGGAAGGTTGAAGGAATGCCAATGTTTATTGTCTGTTGTCATTCATTGCTTCCCACAAAGTGCACAAACACTTGCAGGTGATTGTACTGTACATATGTTACTGGTATGCTTAAAAAAAAAATCCTTGAATTTCATGTCAACTGAACTTCAGACCTGTAAAGTTAGTTGGCTGGTAGTGCTGTTTCTTAGTGATTGTATGGGTGCTCTTTTATTGGCGTATGTTTATTTAATTACAGTACATATATTTTTTAACATTGGTTCTTCTCCAACAGCTGATTCACGGAAGAAGATGCCAAGAAGAACAGGACCACTTTTCTGAGGATACTCATGGACTTGGCCCCCAAACCAAAAAATAATAACAAAATTGGAACATTGGATGTAGTTCGGGCCTCCATGAAAAGATTAGCAGATGACAACATTTGGCAGTATATTAGTGCCTTAGGGAGGTCAGGAACAAAGAAAATGTCAATGCGTCAGGTGATGCCCTCAATTATGGACATAGTGTTATTAACTGCAATTAAACTACTAAAGGTTGACCATAAGGAAGCTACAACAGCCTTATCTATGTATCTAAAAAATACAAGTACAAGGGCATCAGCGAGAAAGCAGAAAATATAAGCTGAGAATGGGGATTCAACATCTGAGGGGGGAGCCGATTGGTGTGGAAATGGCCAGATTGTAAGGAGTGACAGACATGATAGTAGTGATGAGAGGGAAGAGTATGTACTTTCTCCTGATGAGATTATTTCAGAATCTGAGTGACATCTATAGGGATTTCCCCCCCACAAAATAAGCACTTTTAATGGAGTCTCGGAATAAGTAAATATTCTTCCCACCCACATGTATGTTCAGTCATATCGCACACTGCTGCGTTTCGACACAACTGTTCAGCTCTCACTTTTGGAGCTTTTGTGTGTGTGTGTGTGTGTGTGTGTGAGAGAGAGAGAGAGAGAGAGAGAGAGATTTAAGACTGATTTTTTTTTTCTAAACAAGTTCAGTAAGTTTATATAGTATACTGCAACTAGTTGATGTACTGTAAATTACAATAAAAAGTATCATATCATGTAACCATTTCAATAAGGATTAAATAACTAAGCCCCGAAAGAGACATTTGACAAATAACAGCCACAGGGAATTGGATAAATCATAAAAATGTATTGAAACACAAGCTTAGATAAAAAAAACATTTCATCACTCTGATATCTCCATATCCATGAGAAATACTTCATGTTTCTTTGTCTAGGCATGTCCCTTAACTCTTGTTTGCTCTGTAGAATGTGTACCTCTATAATGGGACCTTTGCTCTGTACTGCCCCACTCTTTCACATTTGTGAAATATGAGGAAGTATTTGATTTAAATGATTTCTGGATCTCTTCCTGAATTTACTATTATTGGTCTGCTTTAAGGAAAGATATGATTGCTCTTATGATAAGGCAATGTAATAGCCAACAATATTTGGTCTACAAGTCATGAGGTATGGCATGTGACCCCATGCACTCGTTAGCTATTGTAGCTTTACCCTGATTCATTTTCCGTACAGTATACTAGTGCTTCAAACATAGTAAATGATGTGTTGTTATTGCCAGCCTGTACAATCCGCTGCAGGGCTATACATATCAAAAAATAATTTTAATTTGTCACCAATGCGCGGGTACTGTACCCTGTCTCACACCATATGTTAATTTTAGATAAGGAAGTTACATTTTATCCATCATTCTCTTGCACAGCTGAGTTTATTCTAAAACAAAGGCCAGTATTAGACTTAGCACATAAACCTATACAGCGTTGCTTTTTTTTTTCCAAGTCACTAACAAATGGTGGTATGTATTTACTGTATATATATATATATATATATAGGTGTACACACACATGTACTCGTACTATTGGCCACAGGTATTCTTACCCACATTTGGTTTCGCTCTCCCAGACTTTATCTTGTAACACTGATACTGCATTGCCAGATGTATGCAAACCATTACTCCTCACATCATTTTCGCCTTACGTACCACCTCCACCTCTTGCTCCCCCGAAGGATCTGCCGTCTATGTGTATCATCTGTGTTTATTTATTTATTCCTTCGTCCGTCCAGCCATGTATCGACGTTATTTATTATCCTTGGTATTACCTTTGTATGTGGAACACTCCCTCCCTCTCTCTCTCTCTCTCTCTCTCTCTCTTTTCAAGTGGCTTGAAAGAGCAATGCCACTCAGATAAAGGGCTGCTCCCTAAATCTATGATAATCAAATACACAGGCCACTGTGCTCGGTGGGATGTGTGCTTTCAGTTATACTCCTCATAGGTTAAAGAATTTGCTTGTGTGTCAGAGTGAACTTTCCACACATTCCTCCCAGTTATGTCAAACAGATTGAGTGGACGTTAATGTATACACACCTATATATGATATGAAGAAGAGGGTTAAAGAAATGGGAACAACTATTTTATTTTTTATTATGTGTATATACTGTATTACTTAATATTATTATTTATAACTGTTATAAAAGCAGTGATAACGAGCATCACACGCACAGAACAAGAAATATCTATTTAACTTAGTTTATGTTTAATACAGTAGAAACTTGCGTATTACTACCTAGCTTGTGCTGAGAAGGTCAGTGAAAAGTGTTAGTAATGAGTTCATCCCCACCTTTTGTCATGACCTCCTGCCATATTCGTCGTCAACTATGTTTGGCTGCTCGAACGTTCCAAACACAAAAACCCAACATGAATCACCAGATTTATATTCTGCTTTGAAACCCTGTTTGTTTTATCTTCCCAACCACCATATGATACATACTTTTCTCCCCTTGGCCGTTGTCAGTGCTCCTATGTGTAAAACTGCTTGGACAGGGATGAATTATAGGGAAATTAGTGTAATTAATATAAATAATTGGAAGAAATGGGCAATGTAGGATTGGATGATGGATGGATGGAAGAAATGGGGATGGTAGCTTCAGGAACACTCGGAGGAACAGTAGTGTCGGTGCGGCCATTGCAAAAGATGGGGTTGGACTCATGAGTAACACTTTTCACTGACCTTCTCAGTACTAGTTAGGTAATAGTACGCAGGGTACTACTGTTTTGAATATAAACTAAGTTATATAGATATATCTTGTTCTGTGCGTGTGATGCTCGTTATCACTGCATTTATAACAGTTATAAATAATAATAATATGTAATACAGTATAGACACATTAAAGAATAAAATACTTGTTTCCATATCTTTAACCCTCTTCTTCATATCATATATAGGTATGTATACATTAACGTCCACTCAATCTATATTCGACATAACTGGGAGGAATGTGAGGAAAGTTAACTCTGACACACAAGCACATTCTTTAACTAACAAGGAGTATAACTGAAAGCACACATCCTACCGATCACAGTGACCTGTGTATTTGATTATCATAGATTTAGGGAGCAGGCATTCATCCGAGCGGCATTGCTCTTTCAAGCCACTTAGCGGACAGACAGAGGCAGAGAGAAGTTCCACATATAAAGGTAATGACAAGAATAATCAATATCGTAGATAAATGGCTGGACAGATGGAGGAATAAATTATCATAAATAATGACACACATAGACGACAGAACCTTCGGGGGAGTAAGAGGTGGAGGTGGTACGTAAAGCAAAAGTTATGGAGTATCGGTTTGCATACATCTGGCAATGCAGTATCAGTGTTATCAGGTAAAGGCTGGAAGAGCGAAACCAAATGTGGGTAAGAAAACCTGTGGCCAATAATACGCAGTGTATATATTACACATGTACAGTCAAAGACACAAGTATCCTCCAGTTTCTGTCTCAAGAAAATTTACAATTGACGAAGCACAATGAATACCCTATTTCATATAATGCCTGTCTCAGATGGTTCAACTTTTCCACCATGTACTGTATTTGTCAGCTCTGGGAAAGATACTTCTTTCTCTGACTGTACATATCCATACACATACTGCACACATACGTACACCTACACGCATTATATATATATATATATATATATATATATATATATATATATATATATATATATATATATATACTGAAGTATCATAATTATAAACTATATACCGTAGTATAATGTACTGGCTAGAATTTAAAATAATTGAAGTAATAAATGATTTAAGAAAAAATCAGCTTTCCTTCTTCCAATATTTGGGATGAGGCTAAATCAAAGTTCATTTCAGGGTTTAGTCAAGTCATTATGAGGGAATTTTAAAGCCTGTTTTAGGGTTCATAAGAGCTTGTACAAGGCTCAAAGAAAGCCATTTTGGAGCACTTTAAAGGCTTTCAATAAGGTACGTTTTCAGCACCTTTGAAGCTTGTGCGAACCAAAAAGTGTACATGAAAATGGGTACTTTTTAGGTGTTTTAAAGGCGAACTTTAGGTTTGTATGGTAAAGTTTGCAAGTTTGTGAAGGACGTTTGTCAAGCCTCCTTTTAACATTGAAATTCTGGGGGGGAGGAGGATTCATATAATAGCCTACACAAAAGGTGAGTAAGGTGCAATAAATAAAATAAATCGCTTAGGGAAATGTGTTGGGGAGCTTCCTTACCCGACGAGAGTACGGGTTCATGACACACAGAATGGGTAACATTGCCATTTGTCTATTTATTCATTTATTTATCTTTTAACAAGATCAACAGAGGAAGGAAAAAGCAAATTAAATAAAAAAAATCCACACTCGAAATTACAGCCGTCCTCCACTCATTAAAAAATAGTATCTGTAACAGTTGGACTTGAACTGCTGTAGGTTGAGTTTGGGGGGTAACTAAGCTGGGGGAAGCGAGTTGCAAAGAGAAACAGTTCAGGGAAATATCAAGGAATATTATCCACATCAGTCTACATAGAACCTTAGAAGATAACTTATATGATAACATTTCTGAATACATCATCCATACATCTAAATTCTTCATCAAGATTGCCTCTAAGACTATATTCAGAATTTTCTCATTCAATTTTGTACTCATAAAACACTAGGTTCCCACTGGATTCAACGTACCGGTAAGTTTCAGTGCATTATGGAAATCTATGAGCACTGAAGTAGGTGTGTGTGTGTGTGTGTGTGTGTGTGTGTGTGTGTGTGTGTGTGTGTGTGTGTGTGAGAGAGAGAGAGAGAGAGAGAGAGAGAGAGAGAGAGTTACATGTGGGTGACGCCAAGCCGAACACTGTTACAGCAATTTTGTAACATCCCCTTGTGTGTGTGTGTGTGTGTGTGTGTGTGTGTGTGTGTGTGTGTGTGTGTGCGGTACAAGATTAACGCAGTGCTTTTTCGTGGCCCTTCTCACAAACAACTCTGCAAATTACATTAGGACTCCATATTATAATTACAAATCATAATAGATAGATAAATAGATAGACAGACAGCTCTATGCGAGCCTGGGAATGGGAAATGATCTTGCAAGTTACACTGAGGAAAAGCTGACGACAGACTAGGAAGTAGGAGTCAGGAGATGATGCAGTTAGTTGGTCAGCGATCACCAGGTGAACACACATACACACATACTCACACACAGGCTTCTAGAACTTTCCAATCACAGGGAAGACACGTGATACGTCTCCTGTTTCACCAGAATTTAGGAAAGAGAGCTCAGAAGGAAGCTAGCCATAGAACGGACAGGTCGCAGGGAGAAGGGCTTAGCAACTTGAGAGAGAGACAGAGAGAGCGAGACAGAGAGATAGCTAGCGGGACTCTACTTTATACTTCGCTCTGTGTGAGAGACTTGTTAATATTTCCAAGACAAATAAAAATAGTCCCATACTATTCTTTACCTCTCCTGTCATTGCATGACAAATGGGAAAGATTATCTACTTACAAAGCTACTCAAGTATAACAACCGCTCGTCCACAAGTCTAATATATATATAACTCCACTACAAGTAACTACAAAGTCTTTTTATGACAATTACACTGTACAATCTCACAATGGAATTTGATAGGGTTAATATTGTCAGGCGTTTTAAGACCAAAGCTCCTAGAAGGTAAATGTGAGTAGTTCGAGGTGATCAAATACCTTCTGTGTGTGTGATTGTGTGTGTGTGTGTATGTGTGTGTGTGTGTGTGTGTGTGTGTGTGTGTGTGTGTGTGTGTGTGTGTGTGTGTGTGTGAGAGAGAGAGAGAGAGAGAGAGAGAGTGTAACTCAATTAAAGTGAGTGCAAAAACCAGAGACTTCCACAGAGTGAGAGATGGAAAGAGATAATCATGCACGGAACAGTAAAAAAAAGACAGAAAAAAGAAAAAGAAGAAGAAGAAGAAGAAGCTAGCTTAACTAATGAAAATAAAACCACCTCAGTAATCATTTGGATGTTTTCAGGAAGACCACCAATAGCATGGAGAGAGCGGTGGATGTGAGAGGGATGTCTGTTGAGCAAGGAAGAGTGGCTGTGCGTGATAGAAATAAATGGAGAGAAATTGTGAATGAATAAATGATGATGCAGCCCTGAGGGGATATTCTCCCGCATTTGGTCTGATTAGCTAGTCAGGTCAGGTGCGAGTAAGGGGATGGGTCTATTATGATGTGGCAGGGGTAAATCAGTTCTGCTGTCGGGCCCTGCTGCTGATGTCACTGATTGCACTGCACAGTTGACCCTCGTGCGGTGTGTTGCGGTGAGGATCTGTCCCTTCTCCCCTTGGGGCTAAGGTTTGAGTGCATGAGTAAATTGGGAGTGTGTCGTCCTGTCTCGGCTACCTCCCTTTCCTTGGGGGAAGCAGCCTAGGTATAGAGATAGGTAGACATATAAATTTTCCTTTGTTTTCGACTTTAAATAATTGCTAATATATATATATATATATATATATATATATATATATATATATATATATATATATATATATATATATATATATATATATCGTGATTATCAATTTCATTGCTCTCACTACAAAGTTTCAATTTATTATTATTATTATTATTATTATTTATTATTATTAGTTATTTGAGTGGTAGGTGGGGGCTCCCATCATCCACCCACTTAGTGTAGTGATACTCTGTTTTTAGGGTAGCTCTACATTCAGTGGCAAGCCAAATGATTTCCTGTAAATCAGGAAAGCATTTACAACGCTGGATGGTAGCCTTATAACCAACCAACACGTGTTATCTACGTGACAACAAGTGGGTTGATGGAGGGTTATTGCCCCTCCCCGGAAAACAACTAACTAAAAATACGAACAAGAAGCCTCGGACCAGGACTGACCAAAAGGTGACGACTAAGGATCGAACAAAGGATACGATATGGATGGCGACTTGGAATGGGTGCAAATGATGAGGTGAAAGAAAGAGAGCTTGTCCAGGTGCTTGAGGGTGCAAAAGTGGATGTATGTGGGTTAATGCAAACTAAATAAACAGGTGAGAGTGTGAGAGAATGGGAGTATGGAAGGGGTATATGCTCAAGAGTAGGTGAGAATGAGAGGGCAAAAGAAGGAATGTGTATTGTTGTGAGTAACAGATGGAGGGAGAATATAAGAGAGTATGGATCAGTTGGCTCGAGGATTGTGTGGGTAAGATTGAAAGTTGGACTACAAATGTGGGCGATTGTGTGCGTGAACGTGCCAACGCAAGATCGTGCATGCAGAGTGAGAGAAGAGTTCTGGACAAATGTGAAAAAATGCATGGAAAAGTTTGAAAGGAATGAAGAGTGTTTTTGATTGAAGATATGAATGGAAAAGTAGGGAATGTGAAGGTGGATAGGGTAGTTGGTGATTGGGGTGTGCCTGCAGAGATGGATGAGAATGGTGGTGCTTTAGTGGACATTTGTGCCGTGAGGGGGGGGGGGTTGGTGATAGTTGGTACCCTCTTCAGGCACCAAATGATCCGTAGGTATACATGGCGAGTGATGAGAAGGGTGGGTGGTGAACTGAATGAATGGAAGGCAATGATTGATTATGTGTGTGTGAATGAAAGGATAAGGTGTGTAATGGATGCAAGAGTATATAGAGGTTGAGGGAGTGGACTTTCGGACCACCACTTGGTGGTGGTCAGAATTAAAGTCCAAATAAAATGGAGAAATAGAAGAAGGGAAGGACAGGAGGAAGTAGTACATACAAGGAGAGTGGAAAAGAGGATAGAAAAAAGGCAGAATATACGAGGGAAGTAGAGGAGCGATTGAATAAATATAGATTGGAGCAGATGGGAGACGTAGAAGGTGAGTGCAAGATATTCACAGAAGAAATCTGTGCAGCATGTGAGATGGTGTGTGAGGTGAAGGGAAGACGAAAGGGCATGCAGGGAACAGCATGGTGGAACGAAGAGGTGAGACAGTCTGTGGCACAAAAGAAGAAAGCAAATAGTGGTTGGATGAGAAACAGAGGCATGGAAGAAGTTGAGACACGGAAGAGAGAGTTATATGCAGAGAGGATGAGAGAGGTGAAAAGATTAGTAAGAGAGAGTAAGATGAGAGTGAATGAGGAATTTGGTAGGAACCTGAGTGTAAAGTGGAGAGAATGTAAGAAAATGTTCTGGAAAGAGGTAAAGAAAGTTAGACAGGGTGCCAAAGAAGTTACCTGGGGAGTGAAAGATAAAAATGGTAGATTACTAGTGGAGAAGGGAGAAAAAGAGAGCAGATGGAGAGAACACTTCAAGGAATTGTAGAACATAGAAAATGAAAGTAATGCGAGTATAAGTGGCTGGGGAATGACTGGGAGAAGGAGGAATGTGAGAAGAGAGGAAGATATCAGAAGGATGGAAGTTGTGGAAGCAATGATTAAAGTTAAAATGGGGAAAGCCCCAGGAATTGATGGAGTGTGTGGTGAAATGCTGAAGCATGGGGGTGAGATAGTCATAGAATGGATGTGGAAGATGTGCAGGTTGGCCTGGGAGGAAGGCAGAGTTCCGTAGGATTGGAAGTCAGGTATAATTACTCCCCTGTACAAAGGAAAAGCGGAAAAAGATGTGTGTGGTAATCATTCGGGCATTTGTCTTCTTAGTGTAATAGGAGAAGTATATGGTAGGATACTTATTGGCAGGGTCAGGGAAATAACATAGGAATTAGTTGGAGAAGGACAGGGAGGTTATGGGAAGGAAAGAGGTTGTGTAGATCAGATATTCATTTTTAGATCTTTAGTGGAAAAGTTTCAAGAGATTGGAAAGAAGTTGTATGCTGCCTTCATGGATTTGGAGAAAGCATATTACAGGGTGGATAGATAAGGATTCTGGAAAGTATTAAGAATATATGGAGAAGATGGGAAGCTGTCGAATGTCGTGAAGAGTATGACGAGGGTGCTAAGGCTGCAGTGTGTGTGGATAGTGAACTGATTGAATTTTTATTTGAAAGTTAGATTGAAACAAGGATGTGTCATGTCTCCATGGTTGTTCAGTCTGTATATGGATGGGGTTATAAAAGAGGTACAAGGTAGGGCGGCGGATGTTGGAGCGTCCCTGGTGAGGGAGGGCAGTGTTTGGAAACTACTTCTACTGTTGTTTGCAGATGATACTGTGTTGTTAAGTGAAGACGAAGGGGAGCTGCAAGGCTTGGTGGATGAGTTTGGAAGTGTGTGTAAGAAACGGAATCTAAAGGTGAATGTAAGGAAGAGTAAAGTTATGGTCTTCGAGAGAGGTGAAGTCGATGAATGTACAGTAGGCTTGATGAGGAGGAAATGGAAAATTTGAGTAAGTTTAAGGACCTGGGTAGCATGATGAGTAAGGATGGAAGTTTAGAGGGTGAAGTCCCTGAAAGGGTGCAACAGAAAAGAAAGGTTGCTGGTTCCTTGAAAGCAGTGATAAGAAACAGGGAAGTGAGTATGGAAGTGAAAAAGTTACTACATAACAGTATTGTGATACCAACTCTAACGTATGGAAGTGAAGCTTGGACCTTGTTGGAGGGACAGAAGTCAAGAATGAGAGCAGTGGAAATCAGTTATTTGAGAGGAGCATGTGGAGTCACATGGAGAGACAGACTGACAAATGAGGAGGTGAACGAGCGTTGTGGTGTGGATGTGGATGTGATTGGAAGCGTTAGGAGAAACACATGGAGGTGGTTTGGACATGTGGAGAGAATGGAGAGCGAGAAACTGACAAGGAGAGTGTATGTGAGTGAGGTGGAGGGGGCGAGAAGGAGGGGGAGGCCAAGGATCAGTTGGAGGGATGGAGTGGAGAGGTATAAGAGATAGGGGGGTGTGAGCTGAGAGCAGGGCAATGAAATGGCGGAGGACAGGGCGACATGGAGGCGATTTGTTTGTAGCCACCCCTTACGGGATTGAGGCGTCTGACAATAGATAGATAGATATTTGAGAGGAGCATGTGAAGTTACATGGAGAGACAGACTGACAAATGAAGAAGTGAAGGAGCATTGTGATGCGGATGTGGATGTGATGGAAAGCGTTAGGAGAAATGCACTGAGGTGGTTTGGCCATGTGGAGAGGATGGAGAGCAAGAGACTAACGAGGAGACTGTATACGAATGAGGTGGAAGGGGAGAGAAGGAGGGGGGAGGTCGAGGATGAGATGGAGGGATGGAGTGGAGTGGTATATGGGAGAGGGGTGTGTGAGCTGGGAGCAAGGCAGTGAAGTGGCATTGGACAAGACGAAGTGAATGTAGTATGTTTATGGCCACCCCTACGGGAATGAGGCGTCTGGCAATAGATAGATATATAGATAGATAAAAAGATAGATAGATAGACAGACAGATATATTATTATTATCTTAGGGGAAGGTCCACCCAAGGAAGCAAGTAATAAATACCCAGTTAATGCCTGGCCAACACGTTTTTCATATATATTTCACTGCCAGGCTTTGATAAAAACAAATAGTTCAGTGGCATTAAGCGATAGACGGACAGACCGATGGACAAATATATGGACGAAAGACAGGTGCCATACTAAAGTTTCCTCACGATATTGGGAGGTCAACACGCTAAACTATGCCTTTTTTTATGCTAAGCTGGCCTAATATTGCTATTTATTCATCATAATCATTGAACTGTGGCAGGAGATTAACACTTGAGTATTGTGGTTATTATGAAAAAGTGCTATGGAAAGGATACAGAGCCTTAGCATTATCTTTTTAGGCCATTCAGCAAAATAAGCTAGAAAAGAACAAACATCTGGACCAAGGTCTCACTTCACTAGCATTGTTGATAGAAACATGAGACTAAGAAAAACACGGGCAGGATACATAATACATTAATTGCACTTTGTGCATTGCACTTTGTGCCACACTGGCCAAGGAAGGCAGTTAGACGAAGGAACAAACATTGGTTCATCAAACTGCACTTTACTGATGATCGATATTACCTCATGTTTACCTGTTGACTAATTGTTGCTACCTCCCCCATGAGTCAGTCCATACCTTCACATCACCGCCTCAAGTAGGGTTGCTTGCTATAGAGCCACCAGTTCACACCAGCCACTGCTAATTCTACACTTTAACTTCATGTGAAAGTAAAATCTGTCATCTAACTTCATTTCCACTCCGAGGCCCTTTCTCCTGGATTCATAAGTTTGACTAAAATCGCAAGTTTGAGGCCACATATCAACAGGATTTTGATATGAAGGGGAAAAAACTCCTTGATGCTTCCCTCCTGATGCTGAAGCTGTGTGGTGGGTTTCCATTCCACGAACATGTTGAACCGGGAAGTGACGGTGACAGCAGCAATGCCGTCCAAGAGCCATCAGGTCCTCAGCTCGGCCCAACCATCACTTACCAGCCCAGCAGAGGGTGGAGGCTGTGGTCCTTCGTGGTGGTCTCACATCTTTGCCAAGTCGCTTTCTTCATACGAGAGGACCTGCTGTTAAACACTGAACAGTTTTCTGATAAAACAAAAGAGCTGGCAACATGGCTTACTAGTGTTTTAGGTGTAGGAACGGGAAGCTTATTGATGGTATACATAGTGGCAAACAGACACTCAGTGGCGACTGTTGCTCAGCGGCTGCAGTCGCTGGTTCTGCAGAAGGATGGTGCAGCTGAGGAGGTCCGTCTTGACAGCATCTTCATTTTTAGTGCTGTGGTAATAACTGCTGGATATCTTGGCGTCGTGGCTACTGTATATATTGAAGTAGGCTACTTACGACCCACCCAACAGTGTGTTTTAAGGAACTGCACCAAATGTTTGTTTACTATCTCACTGTATCGTTTATCATGAGCTTCTTCTACACAGCCGTATGCATCATCTGTCTATTCTATAAGAAGCTCAGACATTCACTAATTACCTTCAGCAAAGGAGAACCACCAATGCACTGCAAAGTTAATGGCAAAGAACCTAAAATTTATAGTTTAGAACCAAAGTCTGTAGGTGAAAATATTGAAGTCATACCTTATATTCTTGGTCTGTCTCATGATGAACGATTTGACTCTCAGACACTGAGGCTCCTGAACGTGATGCGAGAGAGGTTATTGAAGATGCACGAGGTTCACCGCCTTCTTCTGGATAACCTGGCCATCCCAGTCACCTTTATCATGCTCTCCATAGTCTATTATAACATCGTGGCAGCCTACTACCTGTCCTTCCTGCACAACGAAGATAATTTACAAAAAATTACGTCTATCAGCTACGGAACCATGACCTGCCTCCCACTCTTCCTCCTCCCTAACATCCCCGTCATTCTACAGGCTCAGGTGAAAAACTAACGATTTTCAACACAGCTTCTTGATTTTGTGAAGGTAAAAAAACAAGTACGTCATAAGTGCTTCCTGTGAATAGAGTAGATGATGAAAGCTAAGAACAATAGCCTTATGTAGGAGGCAAATCAAAGACAAGGTTTATATTCCGTGTATTTGTATCTAGGATGTTTGGCTTGTGTTTGTTTGGTCAATGGGTACATGCACAAGGCTAATAGGGGTCTGCAGTAGGAGTCCATCTTGAATCTGATGGAAGGTAAGGGGATTCTGATTTAGAATGTCAGACGAGAATAGAATGGGCTATTTTCATTGTCCTGACTCTAAAATATATAGCTAATAAACTTCTGCTACAGGTTTATTTATAAAAAAAAAAAAAAAAAAAAAGGGTTCCGTCTATAACTCTTGGGGCCAGTATTTACTAATGATTTCAAGATAAAGAATTTTTTCAAGCACAAAGTATAGTGCCATCTCCATTTATGTTCAAATGTTGTTTACAAATTTTCTTATCCTATTTGTTAGGCTTAGTATACTGGATGCTTACATGTCGTTCATTCAAAGTAAGAATATCTGAACATATGAGAAAGAGCTACCGAAAGGGACAATGCCTACAACAGATGGCGTTCTTAGCTATCCGTGAGCACTCATTGGCCCACTATTCTGAGGAATATTGCTAACATCTCTTCCTGAACTATATATTTTTGGATATGATGCGTTAATATGCTTTTGTATGTTATGCAATGTGTGTGGCGATAATGGAAGGATTTATATGACACACAAGAGTACAGTAAGGTGTAATAAGCAAAATAAGTCTTTTAGAAAAGGTGCTGGGAGTTTCCTTAGCCGAAGAGAATATGTCCCATTAGCTGAAGACCATCTTTTGTCCAGTAATGACTTTCAGATATTAACGAAATTAACAATTCATACGATACACTGCTGAGAGAAAAATTACTAATAGGAAAATATAGACCTGAAATGAGTGTGGGAAATAATACCTAATCGTATCTCTGTTCGAGCATATTGGTTGATGTGGGTTCGAAGCTTCATTTGGGGGCTTGGTTAAGTCACTTGGATCTTGACTACATCTTTCTTTGGATTTTTCGTTGAGCTTTGTAAGAGGGAGCGGGGTTTTGTGGTTTAAATTATGGGTTTTTGGATATATATATATATATATATATATATATATATATATATATATATATATATATAATTTTATATTGCTTCAAATGAATGTAGGTTCGAGGCTTCATTTGGGGGTTTGAGTCAGTCGCTTGAGTCTTGACTACGCGTTTCTAGCTTTCTTGACATTTCCATTGAGCTTTATAAGAGGAGAGTATTGTTATTTAGATAGCGGGTTTCTATTTGTAATTTTATATTTCTAGAATAATTAATTAGTATATATAAGGTCCTTCGTACTAAAGTATAAGGTTTTGGTTTCTGACGTTATGTGAAAAATAATTTGTCTGATTATAGTCTGTGATGGGTCCATAATTCGTGAAGCTGAGTTATTTCCATCCATATATATATATATATATATATATATACACTTTGGAAATTGCTATCTCTAGATTCCCAGCAGATGTCTTGGTGTAATATTGTAATGTTATCCTTTTATTCACCTCGGCTTACGAGTTACACAATACCCCACGATGTATTCCCCCAGGGAGGTCAGATCCTGCCTAAAGCCTTTAGTGGTTGGAATTCTGCCTCTGTGCATTTTTTCCCGTAAAAAAAAAAAAAAAAAAAAATCTGGCATGCATCACCTTTCTACTTACACTGTCCAACCACATACACCTCACACCCCAGTAATCCTTGTCATATTTATAGAAAATGGGGGGGGGGAATAACCCCTTCCTTCTGGTTCTGGGTGTACACAGGGATTTTCACTAGTTTAATACTATGTAAACCCTCGTACTGTTGGAGGTCTACCGCAGTCCAAACTCCACTATCCGATGCAATGAAGTGGCTGTACAGTGAAAACACACACACACACACACACACACACACACACACACACACACACACACACCTATGTTTCCATGAAGGAAAGCTGATTTATGTGGATAACAGGTGTTTCATCACACGGAGAAAGCTGTACCATATAGGAATAGGTGTATGGAGCAAATACGTCCTTGGAAACAATACCCCTAGGGGAGGGGAGAGGGATGGTCCATGGGGAATATTGTTCTATACGGTAACAGGCCCCTAAAGTGACGAAAGCTAGACAGAGCTTAATCTCTAAGGAGTGTAGTCAGAGGCGGACATGTTGTTTGCTTGTTACTTGTCAATGTCCAGTGAGTGGAACTTGCGTAAAGACAGTCCACTTAATGTGCCTGCCGATTTTAGGAATCCTCACCTCGAGAGCCCTGTTGCTTATAAAACATTCAAGGGACGGAGTGGAACGGGGAGTGTACGTAGGGTGACAGGCTTAGAAGGTAAGGGTGAAGGGATGTGGTAAAGGAATCAGTTATAAGGTGAGCCAACCAGGGTGAGTAGGAACAACTCATTAACTTTCCCACATTAAAATTATCACTTTTGCAACCTTACTGGCACTCTCTCATATCAAGTTATTCACTCCTACAGATACTCTTAATTACTCACTCTTCGTCATGTTCTTTCACTGTCATTTAGCACTCACCCTCACACTATAACACTCACTCTCACAGTTGTTTAGTGCATCCATCCACTCACACTCGGCCATTCACACTTCATTCAGTCGTTCGAAACCTTGGCTGTACATCACAATGAAAAAAAAAAAAAAGTTCTGTAATCAATAAATACACTATTCCTTAATTAATAGCTACATTTTAGTTCATAAATATTACTTCGACCCAATTCCATACGATAAATAAAGAGAGCGTGAACACTAACTTTTGAAAACCCAGGGATATGCTCTTTGGAACCCAGAAATCTTTTCAGGATAATGTGTAAGTTTCATAATTGTTCGTCTTAATAGTGGAGCGATATTCATGACGGCTACTGTACAAAAAAGTTCATATCAATTTTAAACTTACTCCAAAGTCCCTGAAGAGTCCAACTTGAAAATCGGCTTCAGTTAATTTCTTATAAATAGTTACTTCCAGATCAGTAAATATTTTCAAATTATTAATCATATCATCAGCATATGGTATGAAAGCTCTGAGGGATATATATATATATATATATATATATAACCCACGGGTGCCTAGGGTCATTTGGTACAAACGGAATTAGACATTTTCAAAAGTTAATAAAGAGGAAACCTTTGGGGTACGGATCTGTGAGCTTCACGGCTATGAGCCAAGAGACGGAGGGCAGTAAGTTTAAATACTCTTCCAGCAAAATCCCATATACTGTACAGGAACCCTAGGCAATATATGGATTAAGGTATCAGTGGTGTGGTTTAAACATCAGTAAGACTAAAGAATTCATTACATTAAGGCCTTCCAGATACGAGTATGTTTCAGAATATGGGGTTAATCTGAATATCCGACCCTAATGCCTCGTACCTAGAAAAAAAAAAAAAAATTATTCGAACGGTTTGAAGATCAGTACAATGTCGATTTCTATTATTATTATTATTATTATTATTATTATTACTGCAATATGTATGCATTAATGTATAGCTCTGTGTATGATGTAGTTATAGGAATGCACAGTGTAGCTGTTAAGAATTTTGTTGTGGCTAGATCAGAGTATTTGAAAGCACAACGAAATGTGACCGCCTCTGAGCTGCTGCCCCTCTCAAGCAGTAGCAGACAGAACCACACACACACACACACACACACACACACACACACCGCTCGCTGGTACAGTGGTAACGTTCTCGTTTGCCATCTGGTAGACGGGAGTTCGCGCCTCGCTCAGGTTGCGAAAAGTTTCACTGACTGTCCCCCTTAAGCAAGGGGATGGGTGTGTGCGTGTGTGAAGGACACAGCCTTGCCCATAGATCGGACCATATGAGCTCTCAGCTCCCATCCGGGAGGGTAAAAGCTGACGATCACGACCATCATGTGATCCTGACCGACCTGGTGAATTACACACACACACACACACACACACCTGTATCATTCACCTCAGTAAATCATGAAACCACCGCCTACTGAGTTTGGTTTCAGCTCCTACACCTGTTCCAGTTATATAATCTTGTCACATTATTATCTGATTGTACAAAATATAAACATTATATTACTGTCAATCATCCTCATGTTCTTTGTTCATAAAAATCACGTGAAAGAAAGAGCTACATCACTTCACCGACTGGGTATTCAATAATATTACAATCTTTGCCGCGTGACAGAGTGAGGCACCGTCCAGAAACGATCACTGACTCTCAAATCGCCATCTGGCCAGAAAGAGCTAAAAGTTAGGGTTCACAAGTGCTTCCCTTTCAGCCAAAGCAAACGACTGCAAGATGGAAGCAAACAGATCATTTATAATTCAAACACCTGGACAAATATATTGACTGGGATGGATCTTTACGTTTTTCGTCAGTGCAAGTGTATTGATTCAGGGGGATCAGTTATACATTACATACAAAACATTTATTTACCCGATACCGCTGCGGTATTGTGGGTGTAAAATGTACTGATCTCATGGTAAGTGCAAAGTATTGCTCAGTATGCACGTAACCAGTAATAGTGAACATCGCTACTCTTTCAAATCTACCTCAGTCTCTTGTTACATCTATCGTCTGACTTCATTTAAACACCTAGGCCCCTCCTGTCGAATCTCTAAGTTCCAGGAACACCACAAACACGTAGCCATGTTTCACCAGTACATCCATCTAACCGGAAAAAGGCTTCTTGATGTGTCCCTCCTGATGGTAAAACTGTGGTGGATATCCATTTTGTGAGTCTGTTGGTGTACTGAGAAGCGAAGAAGGCAGCGGTGGTGTATTGCAAGAGAACACCACCTCTCCTCCTCTAAAACTCATCTGTCTGAGGCAACTGACAGCAAACCCTTTTCTGTTTCCTCCTACTTTCTCTATACTGATTTAAAACACAAAGATGGCTGTTATGTATATGTACGCAACGATTTATCTTGCTCTCGTGTTCCTGAACTTGATTCTTCTGAATTCTCTGCTCTCTGGCTTTGGCTTTCTTGCCATTCTCTGACTAAATATATCTGCGCTGTTTACTTATCTCCTAATTCTACTGACTATGAAAAATTCTTCGACTATCTTACTTCCACAAAGAAACACTTTTTATCCATTTCTCCTTTCTCTGAAATCTTAGTTCTAGGAGATCTCAATTTTCACCACCACATTTGGCTCTCCTCTCCTTTGACTGATCCACCTGGCGAACAAGCCTACATCTTTTCTAACTCTAATGGCCTAGAGCAGCTTGTACAGCACCCTGCCCGTATCCCTGAAATCCTTGGAGAGAGCTTCAACATATTTGACCTCTTCCTTGCAACTAATCCTTCCTCTTACACTGTTAATCTTTCCTCTCTGTTGGGCCCCTCTGATCACAACCTTATTATCTCCTGTCCTATCGCTCTGGTACGGCCTGTGGACCCTGCAAAGAAACGTCGTTCTGTGGCACTTTGGAGCTGCAGATTGAGAGGCCTTCAGGCAGTACTTCTTTGATTTTCCCAGGAATGATTATTGCTTCCATGGCCGGGAGCCATCTGAGTGTGCCTTGCGCATTACGGAGGTTATTCTCCCGGGCATGGAAGCATACATTTCCTTCTCATATCCTTTGACTAATGAAAGAAAGCCTTGCTTTAATCAAGCTTGTTCTAATGCTGTCCGCAACAAGGAGAGGGCCTATAAAAGGTACCACGGCGAACCCACCCCTGAATCACATCTTGTTTATGTTTCTGTCCGGAATCGTGCTAAATCTGTTCTTCACTCTGGTAAAATTAATTTAATCCATACTAAATGCTCTCAGCTCTCCAACTCGAATTCTTCCTGCTTCTCCTGCCACCTTGCCAAAAACCTTTCTAACAACTTTACCTCATTATCTTTCCCTCCTCTTTTCTGTTCTGATGGCTATGTAGCTATTTCTTCTACTGATAAAGCAGATCTCTTCACTCGTACTTTCTCCTTCAATTCCACCTCAGACGATTCCGGTGCTGTTCCTCCACCACTTCCCTCCTCTGACTTCCTCATGGCTGACATTAAAATTTCTTCAGCTCATGTATTTTCTGCCATCACTAGCCTCAATACTAACAATGCATATGGGCCTGATGGAGCTCCTCCTGTTGTCCTCAAGAACTGTGTTTCTGTGCTTACACCCTGCCTAGGTAAACTCTTTCGAATTTGTCTGTCAACTTGTACCTTTCCTTCTTGCTGGAAGTTTGCTCTCATTCAGCCAGTCCCAAAGAAGGGTGACCATTCCGAACCCTCTAACTATCGTCCAATTGCTTTAACATCCTGTGTCTCAAAAGTTTTGGAGTCAATTCTTAAAAGTAAAATTTTAAAGCAACTTTCCTATCACAACCCTCATTCTGATCGTCAGTATGGGTTCCGTCAGGGACACTCCACTGGTGATCTTCTCACCTACCTTTCAGACTCTTGGTCATTCTCCTTTCGGGACTTTGGCGAAAGCTTTGTCATTGCACTAGACATCTCAAAGGCTTTCGATCGAGTCTGGCATAAATCTTTAATTTCCAACCTGCCCTCTTACAGTTTCTATCCTTCTGTCTGTGCCTTCATCTATAGCTTCCTTTCTGGACGTTCTATAGCCGCTGTTGTAGACGGCCATCGTTCTTCTCCTAGATCTATCAACAGTGGTATTCCTCAGGGCTCTGTCCCATCACGAACTTTCTTCGTTTTACTTACCAATGACCTTCTAAGCTGCACATCTATCCCTATCCACTCATACACTGATGATTCCACCCTTCACCTTTCCATTCAGTTCCTGCAAGGTCCATCTCAACAGTTACTTCAACAAACAAGGAATAAGGCTATGGCACAACTAATGTCTGACTTGGCTCGTATCTCTGACTGGGGTAAAAATAATCTTGTTTTTAATGCATCAGTTTTTACACCTACCAACCCAACACACTCTTCCACAGGAGTACCCAATAATGTTTAATAATATCCAGCTCAATCGTGCATTATCCCTCAACACGCTGGGGGTTTCATTCACTCTGGACTTATCTTGGAAAATCATATTGCATCTCTTTTGCTTCCAAGAGATTAGGTGTGCTAAGCCGAGTCCGTACTTTCTTTAACCCTGCACAGTTGCTGACTTTATACACGGCTTTTATTCGCCCCTGTTTAGAGTACAACTCTCGTGTGGGGAGGCTCCCCACATACACCTCTTCTCAATAGGGTGGAGTCAAAGGCTTTTTGTCTCATCACCTCTCCTCCTGTTACTGGCTCCATTCAACCACTGTCTCTTCGCCGCACTGTTGCATCTTTATCTCTTTTCTATCGCTGCTTCAATGGTCACTGGTCCTCTGAACTGTCTGCTTGCATCCCTCCACCTCTACAATGGCTGCATAGCACCCTTTTCTGTCCTACTCTCTAATTCAAGAGTTAACCGTTACTCCCAGTCCTTCATTTATGCAACAGGTCAGCTCTGGAACTGTCTCCCTCTGTCTGTATTTCCTACTACCAGTGATCTCCAGTCTTTCAAATGCAGTGTGTCCAGGGATCTCGAAATGAACGGATCTTGAATTTGGCTCTCTTTTGTATTGTTTTTTGTTTTTCCTTGGAAGGAACGGTTTGCGGGCTCTGTCCTTTGGTTCCCTCCTTCTTGCATTAAAACACACACACATACACACACACACACACACACACACACACACACACACACACACACACACACACACACACACACACACACACACACACACACCAGCCATTACTTACCAGCCCAGCAGAGGGTGAAGGCTGTGGTGGCCTTGATATTTGCAGCATTGCCTTTTTCATCCAAGGGGACCTGCTATCACAAACTTTACCTCATTCTGATCAAACACAAGATCTAGTGGTCTGGCTTAGCAATATTGTGGGCAATGTATTGTAAACGTTACTAATTGTGTACATGAGGACATACAGACATTCGGGAGTCACTCTTGCCCTACATTTTTTTTTTAATGCGAGGAAGAAGGAACCAAAGGCTTTTTAGTCGCTGGTTGCAAAAACTGCAATACTCCTGAGGAACTCCTTCAGTATATCATCTTTATTTTCAGTGCTGTAGTACTGACTGCTGGATGGCTTGGTGTTGTGACTACAGTATCCCTGAAACTTGCAGTAAACCACCCAACATACTGTGTTAAGGAAATGCACAAAATGTCCATTTTCTTTTTAATAATATCTTTTATAATGAGTTTTTTCCTCACAGCCGTAAGCTCCACCAGGCAGTGGTATAATATCCTCAGAAAATCACTGCTTAACTTCAGTGAGCCAGAACCAGGAAGGCAAAACAACGCTGCTAGTGAGGATTTTAAGGTTTATTCTATTAAAACAAGGAGTTTAAAGGAGAATTCTGAGGCCAAAACTTTCTCCCTCGCTCAGTCTAATGACACGTCACTCGCTTCTCAGGAAACGAAACTCCTGAAAGCCATGCAGCAGAAGTTACCTAAGATACAAGGGGTTCATCGCCTTCTATTGCGTTACGTGTCCTTCCAATTCCCAGTCACCCTCATCATGTTCACCACAGTCTATTACAGCATCGTGTCGGCCTACCACCTGCACACCTTACGCGACACAAAAACTTCCCACAAATTAAGGACTATTAACTAGTCAGTGGTCACCTGCTACCCACTCTTTCTCCTCCCAAATATTCCAGTCATTCTACAGATCCAAGTGAGAGGAAAAATATGCACAGTAGGTCACACATGAACCTGGTACAGTGTATGTGTGAAGCGAAACCTTGCTACAGTTTCGGACGTTCATGGATCACTCTGGTAATTTCATCCCTGACGCCTGCGTTCATTCATGTCAGTGCCACCAACGGACAAGTGATTGTGTCAAGGTTGTCAAGTGCACCAAATGCCACACCTCTGCTACACATAATGTACCTGACTTGTATGTGGCCAAGTGTACATCAGAATTACTCCTTTTCTTAATGAGATAGAGAGATAACCACTCCGTTTGTCAAGCACTTTAAATATATGACGAAGTTATGTGCCAAATACCAAGCAGTTTTATCCTCGAGCAAAATCGGAGTGAATCAAAAGCTCATGAGATTAGTGACAAGGTTGAACAATATCTTTTTGGCAGTTTAATGTGTGTACAGATCGTGTGGTGTTATAGAGGGATGCCGTCTCGTGGTGGCACCGATATAATTGAGCGATGGAGCTGCCTCAGCTTCCTCCCTGTCCCGTATAAACAAGATGGTGGGCTGCAGGAGAGGGGCAACTTCAGCCTGCAGTCCACTGAGTTCACATTCAGATGAACCAAGAGTACTGTAAAATGAACCAGGTGTGCCGTAAGACAGCACGCAATTTTGTGAATG
This sequence comes from Coenobita brevimanus, assembly GCF_032717465.1. NCBI lineage: Eukaryota > Metazoa > Arthropoda > Malacostraca > Decapoda > Coenobitidae > Coenobita > Coenobita brevimanus. Next base: position 5,639,082 of record NC_137026.1, on the reverse strand, counting down.
ATAGTACATTCATGAACTTGTCACACATTAAAAACAAAAAACGCATCCAAACATTCCTCCATACTACTTCCAAACGTGCATATCCCTTCATGTTCTTCCTTGTTATGCTGTCCTTATTTTTTTCTTATTATACTGTCTTTATTTCTGTCACAAAAAGACTGGAGTTAAGACTGTAGTCCGTATTCTCGTCGGTTAATGAGGCTCCCTAGCAACTCTTCCTAAGGTATTTATTTTTGGATATGTTTGGCTAATGTCAGTTTGTGTTTTGCTGAAAACGGTGGTATTTGAATGATTTGGATGAGACAGAAAAAGATAGTAAGAAGTTATAAACAAAATAAATCGCTTAGGAAGAGGCGTTAGGGAGCGTCCTTAACCAGCGAAAATAAGCGCCGTTGTCCCAAGGTCATTGTTGGCCCAGGAATCGAACTCGAGATCTGCCAGTACTCAGTTGATTATTCTACCGTTTATACCACTACCCCCTCCATCGATTTTTTAATTTACATTGTTAATACTGCTGTTCTACTGACTTCTCATTACATGTGTTATAAAGATTTATTTCCCTACAGATCCAAGATAGAAGCAAGATACACAGTTAAGATCTAAATTAACACATCATATAGTATTTTCTGATAGCGCCTGTGGCTTGACTGTCACACCGCCATATTGCAGAATATACATCAGAATTCCTCTGTTCCTCAAACCGCATCTCTTTGGAGCTCGCTTCTGTAAACTAGTTTCTCCCCCAAACTTCAACCTACAGCTGTTCAAGTCCAACTGTTCCTGATTTTTATGACTGGAAGACACTTATAATCTGGTGTAAGAATATTTTTTACTTGTTTTTCTTTCCTCTGCTCATCTTCTGTCAAAAAATGCCAAGTTATACCCAAAATATCCGTTCTCGACCCGACTGGTTTCCATTCCATGATCTATTGCACGTTCCTGATACTGTTAGTGTATCAACCTTGCTTCCTTCAACTCGCGTCTCTTCTGTTTTAATGGCTATACTGACGAGCCAGAAATTCCTTTGTCACTTCATTATCCTTCCTTAGCATCGTCAAGAGGGTAGGCCGTTGCATGAACACACAAGCGATACAACGGCTGGTACTCTCGCCTCTTAAAGAATCTCCCTAACACCTCTTCCTTTGCGATTTTTAATGTTTATTATACGTTATTATCGTTTGTTGTGTTATTTAAATAATTCCAATATCGCCATAATCTGCGCAAGTTGGATACGAAATGATATTAACCAATCATACCCAAAAATAAATTGGTAAGGAGAGGGTGCTACGGAGTTTACTTAACCGACGAAAATACAAGCCAATGGGCGGTATTCTCGTCCGGTAGGAAAGCTCCCTGACACCTTTTCCTTAGCTATTTGTTTTTGGATATGGCTGGCCAATATCCTTTTGTACATTATTAACGCAGAGTATGGCGATGTTGAAAGGATTTGTGTAACACAAAGAATATTATAGTAAAGGTTAATAAGCCAAATAAATCGCTAAGGAAGAGATGCTGGGGAGCTTCCTCAACTGACGAAAATACGAGCCTACGTCTGTCCGTTGGGCCAGAGTAAAAGTAATTCACAAGGTAATGGATCTGAGAAACATGCCTGGCTTCATCACCCCCTCCCAAAGTGTGACAATACATAGCGGGAAATAAATGAAGCATCTGAAACATGCACTGGTTGAGATTGGGTTTTTACTATATTTCACCATTTTTTTTTTTGTGTGTGTGTGTCTGACTCTGGGCATAGGCTTCATAGCCTGCTATCAAGGCCCAGTAGGCCTCCTACATACCATACACCTCTACATGTCACCACTTCGGCACTAACACCCACCGTCCAAATTGAATACATGCTAGGGCTGTCTCATACAGGACTGGTGTATTGGTATTAGCGGGGGTATATTCACGACATGTCGGCGGGTCTTCTGGTAGATGGGCAAAGCCTGGTTTTACTAAATTCCAATTCTTAAACTGTTCCCTACCCCAGCGGGGATTTGAACCTGGGTCCGGTAGGATTGCAGGCCACCTCTCTACCGATTGAGTTGTCAGTTTTCACCGTAAAGAACTGGGGAAAAAGCTGTTTCTCTGTGTGTACGAGTACATTCGCATTGCCACAAAAACACCCCAGCCCAAGGTCATCAAGGAAGTGGTAAAGAAGTGGAACTCATGTACACCCCTTACACACCCCCTACATTTACAGACCTCCTATACAGATCTTTTTGACAACATTTCGACCAACACATCGACGAATTAGTCAGTCCTCCCCCCACTAAAATCACACTCCCACACCACTCATCCTTTACTGCATGTCACACAAATGGGGGAGGCGGTGGCTGACTCGGTGGAAAGGCGGTCTGCAGTCCTAATGGACCCAGGCTCGTATCCCGGCTGGGGCAGGGAACAGTTTAAGGATTTGAATTTCATAAAAGCAGACTTTACTGATCTGCCAGAAGACCCGCCCACATGTAAAAATGCCCTCGCTAATACCAGTACACCAGTCCTGTCATAGACAGCCCTAGCATGTATTCAGTAATTGACGGCGGATGTTAGCGCCGAAGTGGTGACATGTGGAGGTATGTAGGAGGACTACTGGGCCTTGGGATAGGCTCTGATGCCTTTGCCCAGTCAGAAACATAAAAAGAAAAAAAACAGAGGTGCTTCCTACTACCACTTCAGTATGTAGTAGACAACCTATTGACAAGGAACCAAAAACAGAGTAAGTATAGTACGACAGGTGATGCCTTCCTGTGACTATACTCCTTTCACATTAACTTGGCCCAGAGTTTCATCCTATTGCAACTTATTTCACAAAGCTCCGTGGCTGAAACAGACCGTGCTATGGCTCTTCCTCCTTTCCACAGCACTTCTTTGTGACTAGCACCGTATTCTATTGTCAATCTCTTATTACAACTCGGTATTCAAGTTGAAGAGAAGGCAATTTTAAGTCAAGTTAGGATAAAAGAGGTGCAGTGAAAGACTGGTAATTCATTGTACATAATATTCTGTTTTATCACTGCCTTTGTATTTCTGTCTGTATACTAATGTGTATAGTAGCGTGTAAAATAGTACGGTAGTGTGTATAGCAGTGAGTAAAGTAGTAGTGTGTATAGTAGTAGCACGTAAAGTAATAGTGTGTATAGTAGTGTGCAGAGTGTATAGTAGTGTGTAAAGTACTAGTGTGTATAATAGTGTGTATAGTAGTGTGCATAATAGTAGTGTGTATAACAGTATGTATAGTAGTGTGCAGAGTGTATAGTAGTGTGTAAAGTACTAGTGTGTATAATAGTGTGTATAGTAGTGTGCATAATAGTAGTGTGTATAACAGTATGTATAGTAGTGTGTAAAGCAGTACTGTGTATAATAGTGTGTAAAGTAGTAGTGTGTATAGTAGTGTGTAAAGTAGCAGTGTGTAGAGTGTATAGTAGTGTGTATATAAGTGTGTATAGTAGTGTGTAAAGTAGTAGTGTGAATAATAGTGTGTAAAGTAGTAGTGTGTATAGTGGTGTGTATAGTAGTGTGTAAAGTAGTAGTGTGTATAGTAGTGTGTACAGTAGTGTGTAAAGTAGTAGTCTGAATGGTAGTGTGTATAGTGGTGTGTAAACTAGTAGTGAGTATAGTTGCGTGTATAGTAGTGTGTAAAGTAGTAGTTCGTATGGTAATGTGCATAATGTTGTGTTATGTAGTAGTGTGTACAGTAGTGTGTAAAGTAGTAGTCCGTATGGTAGTGTGCATAGTGGTGTGTTAACCCGCGGCGTCCCGTCGACGTGAATTAACATCCACACGTTTTGTCACTGCCAATCCCGTTGATGTTCATAAACGCGAATCAATTGCAAGGTCTCTAAATTGCACAATTTTCAATTTTCGCGAGTGATTTTTGGTATGTATACACGGGACACCTTCCTCTACAAGATGCCAGGCAGGGACAATGCCTTACCCATCATGACCTCCCCCCCGCAGCATGCCATTGTCTCAGCAATTCACCTGTTACCAGTGACCTGGCCAGTAAAGCCATGTCAAGCCACGGTACGAAATTCAGGGCCAGAGTGGTTCCACAATCGATGACAATGTGGAGGACAAACTTTACATAGCATTAGAGGAAGAAACAGTCAGTAATGATGATCAAGTAATGTCGCCAAAAAAGGTCAGGTATGTTGATGTGTTTCATAAGTGAAACAATGCTTATATTGCCTATATTACTGTATGGAAACCAATATTCTCTCGTACTACATATAAATTCGTACCAAATAAATAAATAAATACCGTTTATGAGTGGTGTGGAATGGTTTTGCTCCCATAGAACTCGTTTTCTTTGGAGTCAGCCTGATAGAAAACACAGTAAGGTGAGGAGGTACTGCTACCTGTTTCGAGTATTTTAAACCTCAGGTGAGCGATTTCTCTATGATTTTTCGATGCTTCTCACCAAAAGCGGAGGTTTGATCCAAAAATTTTTTTTTTCCAAAAATGGTTGGGATTGGGGGGAGTCAGTGGTGGAAAAGTGGTCAGGATGGGGCGGGTTAAGTAGTAGTGTGTATAGTAGCGTGTATAGTAGTGTGTATAGTAGTGTGTATAGTGGTAGTGGTAGTATGTGGGTAAAGATGGAAGATAAAAAAAGATAGCAGTGTGTAACAAATCTAAGGGTGCATCTCTAGCATCAGTGGAGATACTACTCAGTTTCAAGAAGAGGTGAGGTATACTGCCCTGATATAGCTGTACATTATAACGCATATAAAATTCTACCATATAAAACCCACACTCTTAGCTTTCTTCCTGACATATGGACATACTAAAGCTGATACTTCCTACACTAATGGCAGGTGGTGGCGACCATCTTCCACTCACTTGATGTAGTGCTGCCTACTTATTCCTTCACCTTTATCGTTCCTTTTCTGTGTCTGCCGTCCTATCTTCCTATTTTTCCTATCTTTCACTTTATATTACTGTTCTTTCCTTTTCAGGTTGCTCTATACTGAGTGACAAGGCTAATGGTTTCCTGTAAGCAAAGAAAACCATTTACAGCGCTGGGTGGTAACCATATAACCAGCCCATACATGTCCCATATGTGTCGACAAGTGGATTGGCGGAGGGTTAGTGCCCCTCCCCGTAAAACAACTAACTCAAAGACAAATGGCCACCCCTTACGGGATTATGGCGTCTGGCTATAAATAGATATATTAAATAAACCAGGTTCTAACACAATTGTATTTTGCAGGTGGATAAACTCAAGCTGTAGTTACAAACAGTACTTCACCACGAGAAGGACAGAGATATGAAGATGGAGGTGAATCTTTTAGGCATTTCGGTACTTGCCAATATGTTCCTATATCAGTGTTTTTGTGTATATGGATAAATAATACCTACTGAGATTATGATGTGGTCCTGCAACTAAATCTGGTTCAGTAAAATAAGACAGAGGAATTTTTTTTGCATCATTAGATCAATGAAAAGAGTATTGTATATTTTTACATTTTGCTCTCTCTCTCTCTCTCTCTCTCTCTCTCTCTCTCTCTCTCTCTCTCTCTCTCTCTCTCTCTCTCTCTCTCTCTCTCTCTCTCTCTCTCTCTCTCTCTCTCTCTCATGTTCTTATACTCTTCAGCTTACTTTCTCTAATTCGTAAAAATAATGGTATATATATCACAATAAATCAATTAATTATTCTTTTAAACTATCCTCGAAATATTAATCACCCCTCACAGTCTAGAAGTTAAAACAATCTATATCTATTGCCATACACCTTAATCCCAAAGAGTGCCCACTAACAGATCTCCATGGTTTCTTGTCCTATGCCATTTCGCTGGCCTCCATCCAACCTACACTCCCTTCTCACATATCTCCCAACTTCATCCCTCCATCTCATCCTTGGTCTCCCTCTCCCCCTCCAACTCACTCACATACACCCAACTAGTCAGGCTCTCATTCTCCATCTTCTCCACATGGCTAAACCATCCCAAAGTATTTCTCTTAACATTTTCAGTCACATCCACATCCACACCACAACGCTCCTTTACTTCTTCATTTGTATGTCTGTCTCTCCATGCAACTCCACATGCTCAATTAGTGAAAGAAAACAAAAGTTCATTTCGATCAAACACACACACACACACACACACACACACACACACACACACACACACACACACACACACACACACACACCATACGTATAAGAGATGATATTTTACCCAGCTGCTAAATGCTGCCAAGCGGTCTAAGGCCATCAGTAATAGACGGCTGGAAAGTTTTTCGCTCATGGAATGCCACCAAGGCTATAGGCCAGTCACCTATCCTTAACACCTTCACTTTGATGATGATTTTTAGGTTTTATTCTGCAGTTCCTAATCACATTTGTTTCAGCCCAGACTGAACCACTCCTAGTGAAGGACTGAAGGGAGGTCATTATATCCCTAGATGCTGAGTGTTTCTTCATATGGTATCGTTTATAAAGGCTCCAACAGACTTGCAGACATCAGCCTTGGTAACCTACTGGCAGCTGTCCACGCTGCTCGATCTCTGGCAGCTTTCCTGTTCAGCCTTTATCCCTGAGGACACACTCAATGGCCCCGTCACAGGTTTTCTTTAGTGCGCCTCTCGCAGACCAACCCCCGACGTTCACACTTCTCATCCTCCACACCCAACTTTTCTTCTTTTTTTTTTTTTTAAATGCAAAAAAGAAGGAACAAAAGGCAAGAGCCCGCAAACCATTCCTTCCAAGAAAAAAAAAAAAAAATACAAAAGAGAGCCAAATTCAAGATCCATTCATTTTGAGATGCCTGGACACACTGCATTTGACAGACTGGAGATCATAGGAAGTAGGAAATACAGACAGAAGGAGACAGTTCCAGAGTTTACCTGTTGCATAAATGAAGGACTGGGAGTAACGGTTAACTCTTGCATTAGAGAGTTGGACAGAAAAGGGATGAGAGTTTGTTGCTAGAAGGGTGCTACGCACCCGTCGTAGAGTTGGAGGGATGCAAGAAGACAGTTCAGAGGAGCAGTGACCATTGAAGCAGTGATAGAAAAGAGACGAAGATGCAACAGTGCAGCGAAGAGACAGAGGTTGAAGGGAGCCAGTAAGAGGAGTGTTGATGAGACGAAAAGCCTTTGATTCCACCCTGTTGGGAAGAGCTGTATGTGGGGAGCCTCTTCACACATGAGAGTTGTATTCTAAACAGGGGCGAATAAACCCGTGTATAAAGTCAACAACTGTGCAGAGGTAAAGAAGGTACTGAGACGGCTTAGTACACCTAATCTCTTGAAAGCAGATTTTACAAGAGATGCAATATGATCTTTCCAAGATAAATCCCGAGTGAATGAAACCCCAGGCATGTTCAAGGATGATGTAGGATTGAGCTGGATATTATTAAACTTTAGTGGGTACTCCTGTGGAAGATTGTGACGGGTTGATAGGTGTACGAACTGAGTTTTTGATGCATTAAAAACAAAAAGATAATTTTTACCCCAGTCAGAGATATGAGCCAAGTCAGACATTAGGTGTGCCATAGCCTCATCCCTTGTTTGTTGAAGTAGCTGCTGAGATGGACGTTGCGGGAACTGAATGGAAAGGTGAAGGGTGGAATCATCAGCGTACGAGTGGATAGGGTTAGATGAACAGCTTAGAAGGTGACTGATGAATAAAAGAGAGAGAGTTGGTGAAAGGACAGAACCCTGAGGAACACCACTGTTGATAGATCTACGAGAAGAATGATGGCCATCTACAACAGCGGCTATAGGACAACCAGAAAGGAAGCTATAGATGAAGGCACAAATAGAAGGATAGAAACCGTAAGAGGGCAGGTTGGAAATTAAAGATTAATGCCAGACTCGATCAAAAGCCTTTCAGATGTCAAGTGCAATGGGAAAGCTTTCGCCAAAGTCCTGAAAGGAGGATGACCAGGAGTCTGAAAGGTAGGTGAGAAGATCATCAGTGGAGCGTCCCTGACAGAACCCATACTGACAATCAGAAAGAAGGTTGTGATAGGAAAGATGCTTTAAAATTTTTCTGTTAAGAATTGACTCCAAAACTTTTGAGACACAGGATGTTAAAGCAATTGGACGATAGTTAGAGGGTTCGGAATGGTCACCCTTCTTTGGGACTGGCTGATTGAGAGCAAACTTCCAGCAAGAAGGAAAGGTACAAGTTGACAGACAAAGGCAAAAGAGTTTACCTAGGCAGGATGTAAGCACAGAAGCACAGTTCTTGAGAACAACAGGAGGGATTCCATCAGGCCCATATGCCTTGCTAGTATTAAGGCCAGTGATGGCAGAAAATACATCAGCTGAAGAAATTTTAATGTCAGCCATGAGGAAGTCTGAGGGGTGATGTGATGGAGGAACAGCACCGGGATCGTCTAAGGTGGAATTGGAGGAGAAAGTCTGAGCGAAGAGATCTGCTTTATCAGTAGAAGAAATAACTACAGAGCCATCAAAATAGAAAAGGGGAGGGAAGGATGATGAGTTAAGTTGTTAGAAAGGTTTTTGGGAGGGTGCCAGAAGGAGCAGGAAGAATTCGAGTTGGAAAGTTGAGAGCATTTAGTATGGATGGAATTAGTTTTAGCAGAGCGAAAAACAGATTTGGCACGATTCCGGGCAGAAGCATAAACAAGATGTGATTCAGGGGTGGGTTGGCTCTGGTACCTTTGATAGGCCCTTTCCTTGTTGTGGACAGCATTAGAACAAGCGTGCTTAAACCAAGGCTTTCTTTCATTGGTCAAAGGATATGAGAAGAGAATGTATGCTTCCATGCCCAAGAGAATAACTTCCGTAATGCGCAAGGAACACTCAGATGGCTCCCAGGCATGAAAGCAATATCATTCCATGGAAAATCAAAGAAGTACTGCCTGAGGGCCTCCCAATCTGCAGCTGTCATCCTCCATCCCCTCAACTTGCCCAAAACATGTCAATCTACCCTTCCTCATCACAACACAAATACATTCCAGTCCCATCCTATCTCTTAACTCTTCCATAAACCTAACCTTGAAATATTTACCCTGCCGCAGAAACATGATGAATTTTGTGTCATTCTTTCCACCACAAAAGATTAATTTCAAGTTGGCAAGTGTCCCTGGAAAAAGTCCTCAAAACTAGGATAAAATCGCTAAGGAGAAGCAGATAAGAGACAAAAAAAGTGAAGAGGCTTTAGGGACATGAGGGTTAATCTGTCTGTTTGTCTGCTGATGTGGGCGCAGGTGAGGGTGGTGCTGGAGGTGGTGGGGGAGTGGCCTGGCTTTCCCATGTGTCAACTCTTCACGCTGGCTCCTGCACGTATGTTGGATGTAAGTGAAAAAATACATACGTTCATACATATATACATACACACACATACATACATACCTACATATACATACATACATACGTACATACACACACATACATACATACATACGTACATACACACATACATACATACCTACTGTGCATTAGCGCTGTTAAGTAATGTCACGAAATCCACTGATAGTAGATGGAACTTTTGACATCAATTCCTAGAACGGCTGCATATGCATACATATAAACAGATAGACAGATGCGTAAATGGATAGATAAATAGAATATAGATAGATATAAATAGATAAAATAATAGACAAATCGATAGACAGATAGATAGCTAGATGGATAGACAAATAGAAAGAAGATAGATATACATAGATAAAATATTATAGACAGATAGATAGATATAGAAAGATAAAATAATATAGATAGATAGATAGCTAATGATAGATAAAATAATATAGACAGATAGATAGATATAGATTAAAGAAATATAGACAGATAGATACAGACAGATAAAATAATATAGACAAATAAATATAGATACATAAAATAGACAGATAGATATAGATAGATAAAATAATATAGGCAGATAGATAGATATAGATAGATAAAGTAGTACAGACAGATAGATATATATGGATAAAACAATATAGGCAGATAGATAGAATGATCGATTGTTAGATAATGTAGATAGATATAGTTATAGATAGATATATTAATATAGACAGATAGATTGATGGATAGATTAATAGATAATATAGATAGATATAGATATGGATAGATAAAAATAATATAGACACAGATTGATAGATAGTCTGATAGATAATATAGATAGATAGATTGATAGTCTGATAGATAATATAGACAGATAGATTGATAGATAGTCTGATAGATAATATAGATACATAGATTGATAGACTGATAGATAATATAGATAGATATAGAAAGGATAGATAGGATAATAGATAGATTGGTGGATAAAGTGATATATAAATAGGTGTAACTTAATAATCCTTGTTATTCACCCCCTTGAGCACGGTAAGTTTTCTGTAAGCGTATGTGACATGATCAAACAAAATGCCACGAGAGCAGGCTGGACTCGCGCACAAAGGAAAACATTCCCACATATTTTATTTGCCCCAGAAATTGGCTATAATGGTATAAATTGTATACCATCATCTTCCCTGATGTTTATACTATATGATAAGCTAATACAAACACACAAAATTGATGAGTAAAAGTTCTGCATAAGTACCAAAATGAGGTGAGAATACTGTTGTTCAGCAACGAAAATAACTTCCCTGCACTGTAGCACAAAACTTTGCCTGCATGATGCAAGAGCTAAGCATATGTCTAGATGCAGAATTTTACCAGCTTTTACAAAGTATAGGTGGGATTCTGATACCCCAATAGTTTTTGAGTAAATTGCCAAAATTTGCATGCATGTGCCCCCCCCCCTGAGCTAAAAACTGAGAGAATGCCAACTATTTGAGAGTGTTGTCCTGGAAATAGACAGCCTTCCCTATGATGCACCAAATATTGATGCATTTCATGCTAAAACATAAGTTTTGGTGAATATTTTTGTCCAGAATTGCCTAATCGGCATCTTTCAGATCGTCACTGTAACTGCGTCATACTGCGTCATCGGTTCCTCTTCAGACTAAAACAGTTTTGACTCGTATTGAGTCACGGTACGCATAGGGGTTCAGTGTTATCCTCATTATTATTGGCCGTTTGTGGTACACGGTCAAGTAAGCTCCCTAACACGTCTTCCTATGCAATTTATTTTGCTTATATGACTCTTCTGTATTATTTAGATCCTTCTAATATTACCATACTCGTCACTAATAACATACAAAATTATATTAATCATCCATTTTGAAAAATAAATTGCTAAGGATGAGGTGCTAGGACTTAAGAGTTTTCTGTCCTCTAACATTCATTCTGACCAAGGCCCACGTTCTCCCTAGCACCTCCTCCTTAGCGATTTAGTTTTAGATATGGGTGGGTAATATCCACCTGCAGAGTGTGGTGATATTGGAATTATTTATTCAAGACTGTAGAGGACGGCATGGTTTACTAAGCAAGATAAATCACATAGGAATAGATGTCAGGGAACCACAGCTAAACGAGATACAGTGACTCTAAATCAGAGAATGACTTGGAATAATTATGCAGTTTTTTTTTTATATAATGTTGATTTTAGATGCAATAAATATATGAATCTTGGAACAAAAGACACCTAGCACAGTTTATTTATTGATTTATTTTCGATAGGATGGTGTTATCAGATATGACATAAAGATATGGTAAAAAACAAGAACATTCAGGGGCCAATGCTAATCACCCACCAAAATACTGTGCTGCCTAAAGTACAAGGTAACTACAAACCAACTTTGAAGAAAATTACCAAAACTCTACTGGATTCAGTCACAACATTTCACAAAAAGTAACACTATCTATCCATCTATTGCCAGATGCTTCAATCCCATAAGGGGTAGCCACAAACAAATCGTCGTCTTGTCGCCCCGTTGAACACCATTTCACTGCCTTGCTCCCAGCGCAGACATCCCCCTCTCATATACCTCTCCACTCCATCCCTCCATCTCATCCATGACCTCCCCCTCCTTCTCCCCCCTTCCACCTCACTCACATACACTCCCCTCATTAGTCTCTCACTCTCTGTCCTCTTCACATGGCCAAACCACCTCAGTGTATTTCTCCTAATGCTTTCTATCACATCCACATCCTCACCACAATGCTTTTTCACTTTCTTGTTTGTTAGTTTGTCTCTCCATGTAACTCCACATGCACCTCACTTGCATACACTCTCCTCGTTAGTCTCTCACTCTTCATCCTCTCCATATGGCCAAACCACTTCAGTGTATTTCTCCAAATGCATCCTACCACATCCACATCCACATCCACATCACACACACACAATATATATATATATATATATATATATATATATATATATATATATATATATATATATATATATATATATTGCTGCTGGTGTTCGGTCATCTTCAATCAAATCCTTACCAAGAATAATAGGTTTTTGCACATCCACATACTTGCTACTTCCTGAGGGTTTGGTGATAATTCGTCCACAACTTTTCGAGATATTTTGGCAACACACACACACACACACACACACACACACACACACACACACACACACACACACACACACACCGATAAAAACTATATCGCCTCTTCTTGCTAAGGCAGGTAATAAGATATGCGAGAGACAGCCATATTTTCAGTGATGATGGCATGACAGCCTCTATACTCCATTTGCACTACCTTAGTTCAGATTTTTATCCTTTTGCAGTGTTTTTCATACCCCCCAATTGCAGAAAAAGATAATGCTATGACTATACACCCGTTCCATAGCACTTCTTCATGACCAGCACCATATTCTAGTGTTCATCTACTGTTACAACTCCGCATTCAAGATGAGAGAGATGACAGTTTTATACCAGGTTAGAGTGACTATTGTATAGTAACTGAAGTATGCCCATTTTCCAGTCCATATATACCCCCAGTTAAGATGACACATACACTATGGTCATTTTATTTAACTTGGCCCAGATTTTCATCCATTTGCTGCTTAATCAATTACCGGCGTGTGTTGATTACAGGCGTGTGTTAGTTACAGGTTTGTGTTAAATACAGGTGTGTGTTAATTGCAGGTGTTTGTGTTAATTACAGGTGTGTTAATTACCAGTGTTAAATACAGGTGTGTGTTAATTACAGGTGTGTGATAATTACAGGTGTTGTCATAAAATACTTTGTGGTTCCTTTGTGGCTGAGTTATATATATATATATTAGACTTGTGGACGAGCGGTTTTTATATCTTGGAGTAGCTTGTAGTAGATAATCTTCTTTCCCATTTGTCATGTAGTGACAGGAGAGGTAAAGAATAGTATGGGACTATTTTTATTTGTCTTGGAAATATTAACAATTCTATCACACAGAGCGGAGTATAGAGTCCAGTCCCGCTAGCTATCTCTCTGTCTCGCTCTCTCTGTCTCTCTCTCTGTCTGCCAAGCCCTTCTCCCTGCGACCTGCCTCTTGTATGGCTTGTCTCCTTCTGAGCTCTCTTTCCTAAATTCTGGTGAAACAGGAGACGTATCACGTGTGTTCCTTGTGGATGGAAAGTTTAAGAAGCCTGTGTGTGAGTATGTGTGTATGTGTGTGTATGGTCACTAGGGCTTTGTTCATGGTTGGACTGCTGACAACTAACTGCATCATCTCCTTACTGGCCACTGTCGTCAGCTTTCCTCAGTGTAATTTGCAAGCTCATTTCCTTTACCCAGGCTCGCATAGGGCTGTCTATCTATCTATTTATCTATCTATCTATTATGATTTGTAACTATAATACATTGCTCGGTCACGCGAAAATGGCGTACCATCGACAGTTAATAGTCCTAACATATTAATACACATTATATATACATTATAATGAACTTATAAGCTAATTAAGTGAAATACATAATATTGTAAAAGTAACATAATTGTATGAATATTGTATACATATAATATTCACAGTAAATAGTGATTATTCAGTAATATTACATTTTAAACAAGTTGTATACATATTTGAATAAATGCATTAAAGTAAATTATTTAACTGTAATACAGTATGTACTTGGGTTATTGTAGTGAAATGCATACATGCAAGAAAAAAGAATAGTTTAAAATTAAGATTATGGTAAGAGTTATTAATATTTCATTTAAAGATAATGGTACTGGTCTGCCATATATGGGTCATTCTTCTTTGTATTTATATATATATATATATATATATATATATATATATATATATATATATATATATATATATATATATATATAATTAATACTATATACAAATATACACTTCATTCAGGGTGGTTAACTTTGATGTTAACTCTCCCCCCACTAAATAATGACTCCAAATTAGCAATTCTTGCATGCATTCTGTGCATTGCGAACAGCAGTACTGCAACTACAATGCAGACGATTATAAAGACAGTAGGTGCTGGGCTATACACATAATGTGGGTTGAACATACTCAAACTCAAATCTTCCCAGGGCTTCATTGTTTCATTGATCAGCTGCATAGTTTCAAACTTAGGTGAAGTCAGCTTAATACTGGTGCTCATGTTTAAGTTCATATCAGGCAGTGGGTGGAAATGTTTGTGTGTATGATTGAGAATGGCATAGTGATTGATGGTGGATAAAGTAGACATGGCTGGTGTAAATACCGCACAGTAGTCTGGTGCTATGTATAATCCTGATGCTGATGTATGAGATGGTGGTATATCTGGACAGACTATGTAAACTGATGTGTTATGAGGGAAATAAAAAAACTGAGTGTCGAATGTGTTGATGGTGTACAAGTTTATCTGGAGCAAAAGTGAAGTTGCAGTGATGATGAATATTGTCATTTCTGATGATAGCCATTTCACAAGGGACTGTATCAGTAGGCTGAAACGTGAAAATGTACGCAGGACAAAGATGAACAGCATGTAAGGATGTGCGGCACTTTCATTCAATCGTTGATTCACTTGCGAAAGTGACAGTGTTCCATCTCTTGGAGACCATGATGAGTTCGGTGTCTGTGTTGATGTTGATGATGACCAAAGTGTTGTTTTTTTTTTATAGGGGAAGGGGTGTATTTGGTATGCTGTGAACAGATCTTCGGTGATGAATGGTACATGAACTACCACTGATGTTGGTGTTAGTGTTGCTTCTAAATATGGGTAATATTGCATAAATTCCCTACTGCGGAACAACGGCTTCAATTTATGTTTATGTATGCCTTGACTAACTATCTGACGTAGCTCATGAACTGGGAGTAAGTCAATTGTGATCTTGCCATCACCAGCATTTGAAATTCCTTGCATAAGTGCCCTGAAACGATCTCTAGTGTTCTCTAATTGTAGTAGAATCGTGTCAATATGTTCTGTGATGATGGAGAAGTGCTGGAAAAGAGTAACGTTTCCCTCCAATTCGTTTATTTTATCTACACTCTCGAGAGCTATGTTTTCTGCTTGTTTCAGATTTTTCACAATTGTCTTCATGGCTGAGTTCTGTCCTGTGATGAATTTATCTTGGTATGTTAGTACCTGAGCTATCTTATTAAACTTGTTGTTTATTTCTTTAAGGTCATCCTCTGTAGCCAATCCAAAGATGTTCCCAAGAACTGCGCCGCCCAGGTCGAACAAACCGCGCTTTTGGCGAGTACGGGCGATGTTGTTCCTGTCGCTTAGTACCTCCGTTCCATAAGATGGGAGATCTTGGATCATGACGAGCATAGTTGACTTCGCCTGTTCTAGTTTCCATTTCGCTAACTTTACCATTTCATTCACTTCCTTGGTGTTATATGCTTGTGAAACATAATTTCCTATCATGAAGTCCAGAGTTCGCATCGGCGTCTCAAGTCTGTCTAGATAAGTAGGTAAGTCATACAAGTAATCTAGACTTATTTCAGTACTCATGACGTCCTTAACGACTGTAGTCGTGGCCATTGGAGCTATGAGGCATCCTTGTCGTACTATATGTTTGGGGTCTAAGTGCGCATATCCTCTTGCTATGTAGAGGAGAATCCATAGCATAAGTCCCTTCATCGTAACCTACCGAAAAAAAAAAAATCTATTAATTTCCTATAATGCTCTGGTCGATGATAGTGATGATGTGCGTTACAGTTGATTGTTATTTCATTTATAGAAGGAGTTTAAATCGATATTTAATTCTCGTAAATGATGTACTGTAGATTTGATTGGAACAGTTGCACCTATGTTTGATTGTTTGGTATATGACCTTAATTTCTTTTTGTAATCATTGTTGTGTTCTTGCTTGGTTTCTTGAGGTACGTTCACCTGTCCGGTTGTATCCGAGGCTGAATAATTATGTGATAATTCCCTTGAAACTCGTTTTAAATGGTCAATATGAACTTGTTTCTCCTCGCCACTTGAAAGTGACTTAATTAAAACTCTGTTTGCTTTTATGTTAATTACTCTGTATGGGCCCTCAAATTTTGGGGATAATTTATTGTCTCTCGTATGAATGACACCGTAAACAATGTCTCCTAAGCTGATCGGTGAATCTTTTGCCTTCTTGTTAAATGCCTCCGTCATTTCTTCCTTGGACATCGTTAATTGTTTTTTGACTCTTTTGTGAATGTCCTGGAATTCACGTAAACGGAGTTTAGAGTAATCATCGTAATTGTATATAGGCATGTTGTCACCTTCTAGGAGCTCATATGGTAATTTTTTATCTGTGCCATATATAATGAAATGTGGTGTGTCACCGATGGATTTATTTATAGACCCATTAATAGAGGCCTCTACTCTGGGAATCCAATCATCCCAGCTTGCATAATTTTCACTGAGAATGTGTCGTAGCACATCTAATACCGTTTTATTTTGTCTCTCTACCAACCCATTCGATGCTGGGTGATAGGCCAAAACGTTAACCTTTTTGATGTTGTATTGTTTACATATTTCTTGTAAGATCTCAGAATTAAATTCTCCTCCATTATCACTTATTAATACCTTTGGGGTAGTAAAGCGACATATTACATTATCTGTTATTGCCTTTGCTACTGTCTCTGCTGTCTTATCTTTAATTGGAGCTAAAATGACATAACGGGAAAAATGATCCGTTGCCACGAAGAAGTATAGGTTATTATTGTATGATAATGGCATCTTGAGTAAATCAACAGCGACAACGTCCCATGGTTGATGTGGTACAGGGTAATTACCCATCGGTGCAGGTGTGATTGGGTATCCTTTGTGTTTCGCACATGATTTGCATCTGTCTATATGATTGTTTATATCTTTTCGTAATGAAGGCCAGTAATATAATAGCTGGGCTTGGTTGAATGTCTTATCCTTTCCAGGATGTCCTGCATGTGGGCTGTCGTGTATCAATCGTAATACTTGGGGTATCATGTCATTTGGTACTACCAACTGGTTAGTATTTCTTTGGCGTTTTGGTTGTTTAGAGTTAATTTTGTATAATGTATTATTGACCATTGTGTATTGTTCAAGTGGGACATGCAGTTTGGGTAATTGTATGTCATCTCCACTTTCTAACTTGTATATTACTTTAGACCATATTGGGTCAAGTCTTTGTGCCTTTGCGATATCCTCGTGGTTTGGGATATTTCCTTTGAGATCTAACGCCGCGACCTGAATTGTGTTCGGGTTCCTAGATAATGCGTCAGCTACTATGTTCATTTTACCTTGTATATAATGAATTTGTACATTGTAGTTTTCAACTGTACACTTCCATCTTGCTCTCCTCCCAGAAAGGAGTTTTTCTTTAAACATACCCACCAGTGGTTTATGGTCGGTGAATAAGTGGATTTCGTAACCATATACCAAATCTCGAAACTTTTGTAATGCAAAAACCACTGCAATAGCCTCTAAGTCTGTAGTGCAATAATTTTTCTCCGCACCTCTTGTTTGTCTACTGGCAAATGCAATTGGTTGATTCTTTCCTCTTTTATCTTCCTGCATCAGTACAGCCCCTAATCCTTTAACTGATGCGTCTGTACAAATAAGAAATGATTTTGTGTAATCCGGATATGATAAACAAGGTGCATTTGTTAGTTTAATTTTTAGATTGTTAAATGCCCTTTTTTGTTCTTCTTCCCATTGGAATATAGCATCTTTTTTGAGTAGTTGGAATAGAGGAACGGCTACGAATGACCTATAGTACCCAGCCAGACCTAAAAATTGTCTAACTTCGTCAGTCGTAGTGGGTTCAGGAAAATCTCTCACTGCCTGTATTTTGTCATCAGTGGTGTGAATACCATCAGAACTTAATTTGTGGCCTAAGAAATTTATTTCCTTAAAGCAAAATTTGCATTTAGAAAGTTTAATTTTTAATCCAGCATCACTAAGCTTTTGTAAGAGTAAGTCTAATTTCCTGAGATGATCCTTAATATTCTTCATTGCGATTATAATATCGTCAAGATAAACAAATATTCCTTGTCCTAAAATTCCGGACAATACATAATTCATAAGACGCTGGAATGTTCCTGGGGCTGTCCTCAGTCCCATTGGCATTCTTGTATATTGATAATGGCCTCTGTTTGTTGAAAAGGCAGTGTATTTACGTGACTCCTTAGATACCGGAATCTGATAGTAGCCGTTTAGGAGATCGATGGTCGAGAATATATTATTCTCAGGACCAATATTCTGTAGAACATCGCTTAGCAATGGCATGGGATATCTGTCTGGGATTGTGTGATTATTTAGTTTAAGGTAATCTACTACCACACGCATTTCTCCATTTCGTTTGGGCACGAAGAATAGGGGGGCATTCCACGGGGAGACTGAAGGCTCAATAATTCCAAGTTTTAACATTGCATCGACATACTGATTTGCAAGTGTACGTTGGGAGTGTGGTATGCGGTAAGCTGGTACGAAAATTGGTGGTGTTTCTGGGTGCACATTAATCATGTGATTAATCAAGTTAGTACACCCTAATTGTTCTCCGGGCAATGCTACGGTGTCCCTGTGTGTTTCCAGCAGGGTTAACAAATCATTTTCTTCATCAAATTCACCTGAGTGAATTAAATTCTCTTTTATTCTTTCTCTATCCGTAGATTTTATCTCACTTGTTACTCCAGCTATAACTATTTCCTTCACAGGGGCGGGACATTTTCAATATTAACTATACAAGTTCCCTTTTTCAACTGAACTTCCCCATTCATGTGATTAATTATGAATATCTGAGTTTGCC
Organism: Coenobita brevimanus; assembly: GCF_032717465.1. Classification (NCBI taxonomy): domain Eukaryota; kingdom Metazoa; phylum Arthropoda; class Malacostraca; order Decapoda; family Coenobitidae; genus Coenobita; species Coenobita brevimanus. Next base: position 5,620,064 of record NC_137026.1, on the reverse strand, counting down.
CTTCGTCGTTCGTATGACATAATGCGTTTTCTACTGACAATCCCTTTACTTTACATAATTCTCCTAAGACAAGAACAGTACTATTCCGTAATTTGCTCTTTATGGTAACCTTCATGTATGAATTAGGTGGTATAACTAAATCATTAGTGAGATGGGCTGGAAAAATTGATAAATCAGTACTGTTATCTGAGTCACTAATTCTGGAGGATGGGGTTGGTGGTGGGAGTGGATCTATACACTGATCTGTTTGTGTATGTTTGTTTAAGCCTTTAATATTACCAATTCTTATTGGCTCTCTTCTACCAATCGGTGAGGGCTCTGAAGTTATTTCCTCTATGAATTCATTATCAAAGTCTATTCCATTCATTTGTGGGAGTATAGTTATGTTCTCAGCTCTCATGGATCTTAAGCCCAGTAACATATGAGCTTTAATTGCTAAGTTTTCAACGATATAGAAAAATGCAGAGAATGGTCTTGTAGTTTCTGTGAAACTGAGATTTAATCTTATCATACCCTTCACTGTAATCTCTTGTCCATCTACTGTGTATAAATCTAAATCAGCTTCATCCAGAAAAGTTACTTTCTTTTTATTTTTAAGAATTCTATTTAGTTCTTCATGTGTTATTAAGTTCACTGGAGAGCCTGTATCTAAAAATAAGGAAACGTTTTGATCCTCACATACAGCTGGTATCAAGATACACTCATTTCCCAACATGCCTCCTATGTGAAGTTTAGCCTTGTTCTTCTTTACGTTTGTTCGTTTTTTGTCATGACTTGGTTTTCCCCCGATTTGAAGATAGACACAATTTTTTCTACTGTTTTGCAATCACTGGTCCAGAGCCCTTGGTATCTATGATGCCTACAGTAAGGACCAAATCCTTGTGTCTTTTGTTTGTCCTCTTTTGCCCTGATAAAGCATTCATACCTTGTGTGTCCTGGTTTTGCACAATAATGACATAGAATGGACCTATCCTTTGACTGTGACCTACGAGGTGATTTCCCATAAGAAGTGTTGTTTATGGCGCGAGACCTGCTTGGGCTGCGCGAAAACTTATGAAACTGCCTGTAGGAAGGCGTCTGGGAACGAGGCCTAGGCGTTTTTGTTTGTTTGGCTTGCCTGATTTCTGGTCGCGATCGATTTTGTTCTCTGTTTGGGGTCGGTGTAGATGTTTTCACAGCTGATACTGTCTCAGGTACCCTGATTCTACCAGAATGTGCATGTGTGTCGACCACACCTGCTTTACTGCACTGCATCTCTACCTCGTTCATTAAGTCTAGCAAGCACATGCCTGGGGTGTACGCGATCATCTTGGCGATCTTAAGGGTCCTATCAGGTAATTTACACAAGGCAGCTACATAACCAATGATGTCCACGACGAGGTCTGGGGACATCTTTCCATCATCTGTTATCCAATTAGAATTCTCCAATGTAGCTAATAAAGTTCTCTTGATTGTGGAGACATCAGCAGTTATTTCACTGAGCACATGGTTTGTAGTGTGCTCCCTTACAAGATCTACAATTTTATGTAATTCTGGAATTATACCTGGCAAGAAGTTCATACCTCCAGAAAATTTCTTCAGAAATTCAGTTTTAAATTCATCATATGTCCTAGCACGATGAAGCTTATCTGAGCGCAATAAATTGCTTGCTGGACATCTTTCCTGGCTTATGCAAGATGAAAAAATAGCAATTTTCTCTTGTTCATCTAGTATGTGGCACTTGATGAACATTTGTTCGCACTGACTGACTAATGAAATGACATCAATGCGATCTTTGTCTGTGCCAGAGAATTTTGGGGCAGTTTTATCCTCGTGATACACAAACACGTGAGGTGTGGTTGTTAGATCCGCGGTATTTGTTTCTTGATCCATTTTTACTGTTTGCCCTGTTAATTCAACTTGGACGTGTTTATCGTTGTGTAAGGGAATGGTAGAATATGTACGACCGGACCGGTGAACTCTGTTAAGTGTATTGGCATACGTGTGCAAGGCAGCGGCAAAGTCCGCACTTCCTACGTCAGAGGTGGTTTCCCACTCATCATCTGAAACTGCCGTATTTGTTTCTCAATATTTAGTGTGTGGTGAGGTTTGTACAAGGGGTGGGCTGCCTTGAGGCTCTCTTAATGGTGAGTCTGATGTTGTGGCAATTTGTGTGTTATCTGGTGTGTTGCCTTGGGGCTCTCTTAATTGTGAGTCTGTTGTTGTGGCAAATTGTGTGTCATCTGTTATTAACGTGGGTGGTGGCGAAAATATTCCTGTCATTAAGATATGGTGTTATGAAATACGCCTCTTGTTTATTTATGTCCTAGCTAAATAGATGAGTAAATAAGTTGAATATAGCTAATTTTAGCACTGAGAAGAAATGAGTAAGTATAATTTTACCCACTTGATACAGATCGTAGAGGTGTGTCGATACAAAAGTCGATCTCGGAAGAAAAATACAGGTTTGATTGAAGATCTCTTGATAATTCTAGTGGTGTGTTGATGGACGATATTACTCAGGAAATTCCATGGCCCGGTGCTTGTGGTGGTTAACAGTTGTCCCATGCAAACCTCAGCATAGAACGTCGAATTTCCAACTTAACTGTGAAAATAAATGAGTATGAGTAGGAGCTATGTGAATAATGAGTAATGAGTAGTGGGTGAGAAGTGCCTGGTGTCAGTCACACGTTGCTTGGCATGGCAGACTCGCGTTGTGATGTCATCTCAGCACACGGTGATGTCGGCTTCCCACACTGGTAGCTGTGGTGAGTGAATGAGTAGCGATGAGTAACTTGAGTGAAGACGGGTGAGTAAGATGAGTTGTGAATATGGACTTGGTGTTTTGCTGCGTGTCTTGACCTCTGCGTCAGCGATAGCGGGAGAGAGTGGTGGGGGCTTGTGTGCTTGTTGCTTTGGTCTTTCCTCTTCTTTACTTGCTTTGTTTTATATACTTCTTGTTGCTGCTTGAAGTTATGTGAAGATTATATAGTTGTTTTGTAGACTTGTAGGCTATTTGCATTGTAGGCTGTATTTTGTAGGAATCACTGTAGAACTGAAGCTAATCTTGTAGAGTCTCGCCTGCTTTTGTAGAAATTTGCTTTTGATTCGGAGACGATGTCCGTAGATTCGCTGCCACCAAATGTCATAAAATCCTTTGTGGTTCATTTGTGGTTGAGTTTTATATATATATATATATATATATATATATATTTATATATATATATATATATATATATATATATATTAGACTTGTGGACGAGCGGTTTTTATATCTTGGAGTAGCTTGTAGTAGATAATCTTCTTTCCCATTTGTCATGTAGTGACAGTAGAGGTAAAGAATAGTATGGGACTATTTTTATTTGTCTTGGAAATATTAACAAGTCTCTCACACAGAGCGGAGTATAGAGTCCAGTCCCGCTAGCTATCTCTCTGTCTCGCTCTCTCTGTCTCTCTCTCTATCTGCCAAGCCCTTCTCCCTGCGACCTGCCTCTTGTATGGCTTGTCTCCTTCTGAGCTCTCTTTCCTAAATTCTGGTGAAACAGGAGACGTATCACGTGTGTTCCTTGTGGATGGAAAGTTTAAGAAGCCTGTGTGTGAGTATGTGTGTATGTGTGTGTATGGTCACTAGGGCTTTGTTCATGGTTGGACTGCTGACAACTAACTGCATCATCTCCTTACTGGCCACTGTCGTCAGCTTTCCTTAGTGTAATTTGCAAGCTCATTTCCTTTTCCCAGGCTCACATAGGGCTGTCTATCTATCTATTTATCTATCTATCTATTATGATTTGTAACTATAATACAGTGTGTGTGTTAATTACAGGTGTGTGTGAATTACAGGTGTGTGAATTACAGGTTGTGTTAGTTACAGGTGTGTGTTAATTACCGATGTGTGTGTTAATTACAGGTGTGTTAATTATTGATGCGTGTGTGTTAATTACAGGTGTGTTAATTATTGATGCGTGTGTGTTAATTACAGGTGTGTGTGTGTTAATTACAGGTGTGTGTGTGTGTGTGTTAATTACAGGTGTGTGTTAAGTACAGGTGTGTGTTAATTACAGGTGTGTTAATTACAAGTGTGTGTTACAAGTGTGTGTGTTAATTACAGGTGTGTTAATTACAGGTATGTTGATTACAGGTATGTTGATTACAGGTATGTGTGTTGATTACAGGTATGTGTTAATTACAGGTTTGTTAATTACAAGTGTGTGTTAATTACAGGTGTGTTAATTACAGGTGTGTGTTAATTACAGGTATGTGTTAACTACAGGTGTGTGTTAAAGGTGTGTTAATTACAAGTGTGTGTGTGTTAATTACAGGTGTGTGTTAATTACAGGTGTGTGTTAAATATAGGTGTGTTAATTACAGGTGTGTTAATTACAAGTGTGTTAATAACAAGTGTGTGTGTTAATTACAGGTGTGTTAATTACAAGTGTGTTAATAACAAGTGTGTGTGTTAATTACAGGTGTGTGTAGTAATTACAGGTGTGTTTTAATTACAGGTGGCCAGCTTCGTAATGACCTACCTGATCATCCTGCTGCAGTTCCGCCTCAGTGTGCAGTCATACTCTGCCGCCAACGCCACCGTCAATTCCAAGACTTATTGAACCATTGAACTGACACGTTTTAGTCTATTTATTATTATTATTATTATTATTATTATTATTATTATTATGTGGTAGGTGAGGGCGCTCGCCATCCTTTCACTAGATGTAGTGCTGCTTTGGGTGTCTGCCCTTTCCTCTCTTCCTTCCTTCCTCTTCTGTCTTTCTTTCCTTCATTCTCTCCTCTTCTTTCTGTCTATTGGTCATTTTATACTGAGTGACAATCCAAATGGTTTATTGTACACCAGGAAACCATTTACAGTGCTGGGTGGTAACAATATAACCAAATTATGGCACCTAGTGGTTTGGTGGGTATTAACCCGTCACATCCCGACCACTTTCGCACCTATGACATCCCCCAGTCCCGACCACTTTTGGAAAAAAAATTTTTGGCTAAAACTTCCGCTTATGTTGAGAAACAAAGGAAAATCACAAAGAAAGTGCTTACCGTGGTCCGCAACCGGTCAGAACAGGTGAGGTCCCCCGCGCCAGGTATCGTATTCTATCATAGAGGTGTGAGGCGCTCACGTTTTCTGTGGTAGGTAATTTTGGGAGAAACAACAGACAACACCTCTACATTTATTGAATTTGAACTAATAAACAATAAGAATAACAATATAATGAATTTTAATGACATATATATGAAAAATAAGCATTGTACCTTCACGCGAGCATAGCAAGTTTGGTCTGATTGGTAAAACGCTATGTGCTAAGTTTCTTGTTTCAGTCAACATCATTTTTTCTACTTGTATACTACTGTTTCAATGCCATTTTACCATTTTGTACTGTATGCTATTGTTTTCAGCTGTTTTCATTCATTACGATGACATGTAGCATAAGTATAACGCACATATGCTTACTCAGCAAACTCGCTACGACTCGTATTTCAACATACAACATTATTTTATCACTTTCATAATATTTTCTTCTTTACATTGAACCTTTCCTCCATCACTATAAACGTTTTCAATTACTTATATTTATTACGAGGGCATTTAGCGAAATGCTAGTGCCAACCCACCCCTGAATCACATAATCTTTACGTTTCTGCCCGGAATCGTGCTAAGTCTGTTCTTTGCTCTACTAAAAATAATTTCATCCATACTAAATGCTCTCAACTCTCCAACTCGAATTCTTCCCGCTCCTTCTGGCACCTTGCCAAAAATCTTTCTAACAACTTTACCTCATCATCCTTCCCTCCTCTTTTCTGCTCTGATGGTTCTGTAGCTATTTCTTCTACTGATAAAGCAGATCTCTTCACACAGACTTTCTCTTCCAATTCCACCTTAGACGATTCCGGTGCTGTTCCTCCATCACTTCCCCCCTCTGACTTCCTCATGGCTGACATTAAAATTTCTTCAGTTGATGTATTTTCTGCCATCACTGGCCTCAGTACTAACAAGGCATATGGGCCTGATAGGGTCCATCCTGTTGTTCTCAAGAACTGTGCTTCTGTGCTTACACCCTGCCTAGGCAAACTCTTTCGCCTTTGTCTGTCAACTTGTACCTTTCCTTCTTGCTGGAAGCTTACTCTCATTCAGCCAGTCCCAAAGAAGGGTGACCACTCTCAACCCTCCAACTATCGTCCAATTGCTTTAACGTCCTGTATTTCAAAAGTTTTCGAGTCAATTCTTAATAGAAAAATTTTAAGGCATCTTTCCTATCACAACCTTCTTTCCGATCATCAGTATGGGTTCCGTCAGGGACGCTCCACTGGCGATCTTCTCACCTACCTTTCAGACTCCTGGTCATCCTCCTTTCGGGACTTTGGCGAAAGCTTTGCCATTGCACTTGACATCTCAAAGGCTTTCGATCGAGTCTGGCATAAATCTTTAATTTCCAAACTGCCCTCCTACGGTTTCTATCCTTCTATCTGTGCCTTCATCGCTAGCTTCCTTTCTGGTCGTTCTATAGCCGCTGTTGTAGACGGCCGTCGTTCTTCTCCTAGATCTATCAACAGTGGTGTTCTTCAGGGCTCTGTCCTATCACCAACTCTCTTCCTTTTATTCATCAATGATCTTCTAAGTTGTACATCTAACCCTATCCACTCATACGCTGATGACTCCACCCTTCACCTTTCCATTCGGTTCCCGCAACGCCCATCTCAACAGTTACTTCAAGAAACAAGGGATGAGGCTATGGCACACCTAATGTCTGACTTGGCTCGTATCTCTGACTGGGGTAAAAATAATATGGTTGTCTTTAATGCATCTAAGACTCAGTTCTTACACCTATCAACCCAACAAAATCTTCCACAGGTATACCCACTAATGTTTAATAATATTCAGCTTAATCCTGCATCATCCTTGAACATGCTTGGGGTTTCATTTACTCGGGACTTATCTTGGAAAGATCATATTACATCTCTTGTAAAATTTGCTTCCAAGAGATTGGGTGTGCTAAGCCGACTCCGCTCTTTCTTTACCCCTGCACAATTGTTGACTCTATACAGGGGTTTTATCCACCCCTGTGTGGAGTACAACTCTCATGTGTGGGGAGGCTCCCCACATACAGCTCTTCTCAATAGGGTGGGGTCAAAGGCTTTTCGTCTCATTAACTTTCCTCCTCTTACTGACTCCCTTCAACCTCTGTCTCTTCGCCGCACTGTTGCATCTTTATCTCTTTTCTATCGCTACTTTAATGGTCACTGCTCCTCTGAACTGTCTGCTTGCATTCCTCCACCTCTACGACGGGCACGTAGCACCCGTCTGGCAGCAAACTCTCATCCCTTTTCTGTCCAACTCTCTAATGCAAGAGTTAACCGTTACTCCCAGTCTTTCATTTATGCAACAGGTCAGGTTTGGAACTGTCTCCCTCTGTCTGTATTTCCTGCTGCCTATGATCTCCAGTCTTTCAAACGTAGTGTGTCCAGGCATCTTAAAATGATCGGATCTTGAATTTGGCTCTCTATTGTATTTTGTTTTTCTCTTGGAGGGAACTGTTACTGCGGGCTCATGGCCTTTGGTTCCTTCTTCCTCGCATAAAAAAAAAAAAATCTTGTAGCAACCACACTCTCTAACACTCGTGTTTTCACTTTTACTTTATTTCTTCAATCACAATATACTTTACCACTTACATTACACCCATTTACACCCCATTTTGCACTATACATATTTACTGACATTATTTATTCAAGTGAGCGTCAGAATATCCCATGAAAATACCCTCGCAATGAATGTTTCGATGAACATAATACTCATACACTTACATAGTAATATTCCACTTATATTACACCCGTGTTCACTTGTAGACTCCTATTTACATATTTACGGGCCTTATTTATTCCACTGAGCGTCTGAATATCGCATCAAAATACCCTCGCAAGGTATGTTTCCACTTAGAAATTACTCATACACTTACGTACTAATATTCCACTTATATTACACCCGTGTTCACTTGTAGACTCCTATTTACATATTTACGGGCCTTATTTATTGCACTGAGCAAATGAATATCGCATCAAAATACCCTCGCAAGGTATGTTTCCACTTAGATAATATTCATACACTTACATAATAATTTTCCACTTATATTACACCCGTATTCACTTCCATACTACTATTTACAGATTTTCTGGCCTTATAATTACACTGAGCGTCTGTTTGTCGCATCTATTTCAGAGTATCAGCGTCCTATCGCATTCACACCTTATCAGAAGTGCAGGAGCATGTGAAACTCACTGAAACATGGGTGAATACACAGACCCACGTCACACTGAACGGACTCATAGCGGGTGTCCTTTCTCTGAGTGGTGGGTCTCACGCGGGAATTGCTACACACGTGACACCTGCGCTGGGGCCTAGGTCTATTTGCTTGGGGAGGTATGGGAGTGGGGAAATGGCGGGCGGATAATCTCAGGGGAGGGTGGGCACCTGGGGCTGTGCGGGTGCGGTGTTGGGGCCTTTCAACCGCATATTTTGCAACAATCTCTCGTGTCAGCTCCCTCACAAACCATTCAAAGGTTTCCTGAACTCCTGTTGTCATGGCGTGAAGGTGGTGGCAATTCAGGGCAGTAATGTCAAGCAGGTGAAAGAATAGTTTTTGTACCACTTCATCGTGGTCCTGGCACACTCGACAGTGGATATCATGGAGTCTGACTGGTCAACCAGGTGCATGTTGATATTATAATCAAGCACACACTCAGGTTTCCATACATGGTGCCTGTTCTCGCTCCAATAATCTACCGACTCTGTACAGTGCATGAAGGGGCGGTGAACCATGGACAAGAGTCAGACTTCTCTATTGTGGTTCCACACAGTTGCAAGGATATTGTTTGCCTGGAAGAAGACAACCTCATTCCTGTCAAGTTTCCGCCCCACCTTGACCATGTGACCCCGGTTCACCTTGACGGTCCCACATATCCCCATGTCATGCCTGTGTAGAAATCGAGCGAGAAGAGGGCTAGTGTACCAATTGTCAAGGTAAAGGATGTGACCACGATGAAGATACTCTTCTATCATTGTCTTTACCACTGCTCCCGACAGACCAATACTCCAATCTTCTATTATGTCTGTCTGTGCACCGGTGTACAAGACTGTCTTGCACATAACCAGTCCTGCAGTCACACATAACACAGATCTTGAACCCAAAACGGTGCCTTTTGTTGGGTATGTAATGCCGAAATGAAATATTGCCTCTCCACAACACGAGACTCTCGTCTATGACGAGGTCTCTATAGGGATAAAATGAGGAACGGAATGTCTGCCTTAGGTGATCAAAAACCAACCTAATTCGCCTCATCTTATCTGTGTCATTAGCATTTGCAGGATCAGCTGCATCATAGAAATGGAGGCGGCTTAGAATTTGCTGAAACCGATTACGGCTCATTACTTGGCCAAATATTGGTGTAAGCATAATAGGGTCCCTTGTCCAGTATGCAGGAATTCGGTTCTTTCGTACAATACCCATCAAAAGTACCAAGGCCAAAAACAAAAACATTTCTGCAAGGGAGACTGGGTAATCATAGAGGATTGAATGCCTGCTCCTTGTGCCCTGTCTTTCACACTCACACCGCTGGCTGTTAGCGAACCGGTTTGTTTTATCCACTATTTCCTCCACAAAAGCCTCACTGAAGAAAAGGTGGAAAAAATCCAGCCTGGTTGAATTTGGGTGAATACCGGGAGCAATGCATCCAGCACGCCCCTGCTCAGTGAATGGGTGAATGAGGGGAGTAAAATCACTCCCATCCTCCCAATTCCAAGACACAAATTCCTTGTCCCGATCGTGCCCATCCTCGCCTTCATCAGGGTGGGGAGGAGATGATGGTGGGGGAGGTTGGGGAGGAGGAGTGCGTAGGGCTTCCCGACTCGCACTCCTCTTCCCTCTGCCTTTACCCTTCCCCTTTCCCTTACCCTTACAGCCTTGGGGAACATCAGGGGGCTGTGGGGAGGAAGCCTGGGAATATTGGGGAGCATAAGACGTGCTGGGGAGTGGCTCTTCCTCACCTCCCTGCTCCATCACCACACCACGTGACTCACCACCCACCCTCACTGCCCCAAGTGATAAGCCCCGCCGCCTCACACCACCACATGACTCACTCCTGCCACTTTCACGTTCCACACTCCTCCCAACACTTTCCCTTTCACTCTCCACTCAATCAACGCCATCCCCAAACAAAACACTAGGCCCATACCTGTTAGAACGATGTGGTGTGCACTCTGGGCCGCAATGAGTAATAACCTCATGGCCGTACCACGTGGCAGCATGTCCCACGGCTATGTCCTCGTCCTCGTCCTCGTCCTCGAAATCGGGCTCCACGTCACGTAGGGGCTGGCTAGAGGATCTTGCATGTTTTTGTGCAGCCTGACCCTCTCCTGCAGCACGATAAGTCATGTAGCACCGCTTCCTGGGGGACGGGACTTCCTCATCACTGGTGCTGCTTTCCACATCCTCTGGTTGGACATAATCTTTGTCCATCTCCTCGTCATCGAGTGGTGAATCACTATCGCCAGTAAAGGCATCCAGGGCGGCTTGAATTTCGTCCTCCGAGAGACCTCTATGAGCCATGTCTGAGCAGGACCGTTGCTAACAGGTGAGTGACTGAGCCGCAGGTGAGCGTGGGTTGCGCGGGGTCACCGAGTGTCCCCACCTGGTGGCAGGTAGGGGAAGGTCGTGCGACGCTACGTACCAAAAATCAAGCATGAATTTTGAAAATTGTGGAAATTATGCAACTTGCAATTGCAAAACGTACCGGTACGTTGACGGGACTGGCAAATGCAAAACATTGCAACGTATCCATATGTTGACGGGATGTCTCAGGTTAAGGCGCTCCAATTGGATTAAGCCCGTGCAGGCTTATCCAAGGAATGGTTAGGGTTTATTGCTCACGTAATGCCACTCAGGGATGAGTGGTCACTCTCATCTTAAATGTCAGGACCAATTAGCCTAGCCCCGATCTCCTACGCACCTCATGGGTCAACATGGGATTGGGTGATAGTAGTAGTAGTAGTTATAATAATAATAATAATAATAATAATAATAATAATAATAATAATAGTAACAATAATTATTAGTTATTATTATTAATGTGGTAGGTGGTGGCGCCCATCATCCACTCAGTGTAGCTGGACTCTGTTTTTAGGGTAGCTCTACATTGCTTGGCAATTCAAATGATTTCCTGTAAACCAGGAAAGTATTTCCACGTGGCAACAAGTGGGTTGGGGGAGGGATAGTGTTCTTTCCCGGAAAACAACTAACAAAAATACGAACAAGAAGTCTCGGACCAGACTGACCAAAAGGTGACGATTAAGGACCAAACAAAGGACATGGTACTGATAGCTACATGGAATGTAAAGGGTGCAAATGATAAGGTGAAAGGAAGAGAGATTGTCCAGGTGCTTGAGGGTGCAAAAGTGGATGTGTGTGGATTAACTGAAACTAATTGGCGAGGTGAGAGTGTGAGAGAATGGGAGTATGGATGGGGTATATACACAAGAGTAGGTGAGAATGAGAGGACAAAAGAAGGAGTGTGTATTGTTGTGAGTAACAGGTGGAAGGGGAATATAAGAGAATATGGATTGGTTGGCCCAAGGATTGTGAGGGTAAGATTGAAAGTTCGACTGTAAATGTGGGCGATTGTGTGCATGTATGTGCCAAAGCAAGGTTGTGCAAGCAGAGTGAGACAGGAGTTCTGGACAAAATATTGAAGTGTGCATAGAAAAGTTTGAAAGGAATGAGAGTGTGTTTTTGACTGGAGATATGAATGGAAAAGTAGGAAGTGTGAAGGTGGATGGAGTGCTTGGTGAGCGGAGTGTGCATGCAGAGATGGATGAGAATGGCAGTGCTTTAGTGGACATTTGTGTTGGAAGGGGGTTGGTGATAGTTGATACCCTCTTCAGGCACCAAATGATCCACAGGCATATGTGGCGAGTGATGAGAAGCATGGGTGGTGAACTAAATGAACAGAAAGCAATGACTGAGTATATGTGTGTGGATGAAAGGCTAAAAAGGTGTGTAGTAGATGCAAGAGTATACAGAGGTTGGGGGAGTAGACTTTCGGTCAGAATACGATTCCAAATGAAATTAAGAAACAGAAGGGAAGCACAGGAGGAAGTAGTGTATACAAGGAGAGTGGAAAGGTTACAAGAGGATGGAAAAAAGGCAGAATATAAGAGGGAAGTGGAAGAGCAATTGGGTAAACATGGATTGGAGCAGATGGGGGACGTGGAAGGTGTGTGCAAGATATTCACTGAAGAAATCTGTGCAGCATGTGAGGTGGTGCGAGGGGTGAAGGGAACACGGAAAGGGGTGCAGAGAACAGCATGGTGGAATGAAGAGGTAAGACAGGGTGTGGCACAAAAGAAGAAAGCATATAGTAAGTGGATGAGAAACAGAGGCGTGGAATAAGCTGAGAGACAGAAGAGGGAGTTATGGAGAGAGGAGGAGAGAGGTGAAAAGATTAGTATGAGAGAGTAAGAAGAGAGTGGATGAGGAATTTGGAAGGGACTTGAGTGTAAAGAGGAGGGAATGTAAGAAAACGTTTTGGAATGAGGTAGAGAGAGTTAGACAGGGTGCCAAAAAGTTAGCTGGGGAGTGAAAGATAAAAATGGTAGATTGCTAGTGGAGAAGGGAGAAAAAGTGAGAAGATGGAGAGAACACTTTAATGAATTGTTGAACATACTGAATGAAAGTAATGCAAGTATAAGTGGCTGGGGAATGGCTGGGAGAAGGAAGGATGTGAGAAGAGATGAAGAAACCGGTAGGATGGAAGTTGTGGAAGTAATGAAGAAAGTTAAAATGGAGAGCGCCCCAGGAATTGATGGAGTGTGTGGTGAAATGTAGAAACATGGGGGAGAGTTAGCAGTAGAATGGATGTGGAAGATATGCAGATTGGCCAGGGAGGAAGGTAGAGTCCCAGAGGATTGGAAGTCAGGTAAAATTATTCCCCTGTTCAAAGGAGAAGGGGAGAAAGAAGTGTGTGGAAATCTCAGGGGCATTTACCGTCTTAGTGTAATAGGAAAAGTATATGGTAGGATACTCATTTGGCAAAGTTAGGGAAATAACAGATGAATTAGTTGGAGAAGAACAGGGAGGTTTTAGGAAGGGAAGAAGTTGTGTAGATCAGATAATCGTTCTTAGACCTTTAGTGGAAAAGTTTCTAGAGAAGGGAAAGAAGTTGCATGAGGCCTTCATGGATTTGGAGAAAGCATATGACTGGGTGGATAGACAAGGACTGTGGAAAGTATTAAGAACATATGGAGTAGATGGGAAATTGTTGAATACCGTGAAGATTATGTATGAGGGTGCTAAGGCTGCAGTGCATGTGGATAGTAAACTGAGTGATTTTTTTTATCTGAAGGTTGGTCTGAAGCAAGGATGTGTCATGTTTCCATGGTTGTTCATTCTGTATATGGAAGGGGTAATAAAAGAGATAGAGGGTAGGTCAGTGGATGTTGGAGTGGCCCTGGTGAGAGAGGGCAGTGTTTGGAAACTCCCTGTACTGTTGTTTGCAGATGATACTGTGTTGTTAAGTGAAGACGAAGGAGAGCCGCAAGGCTTGGTGGATGAGTTTGGGAGAGTGTGTAAGAAACGAATCCTAAAGGTGAATGTAGGGAAGAGTAAAGTTATGGTCTTCGAGAGAAGTGAAGTCAGTGACTGTACAGTGAGGATGGATGAGGAGGAAATGGAAAATGTGAGTTCATTTAAGTATTTGGGTAGTATGATGAGTATGGATGGAAGTTTAGAGGGTGAAATGCTTGAAAGGGTACAACAAGAAAGAAAAATTGCTGGTTCCTTGAAAGCAGTGACAAGAAACAGGGAAGTGAGCATGGATTTGAAAAAGCTATTACATGACAGTATTGTGATACCAACTCTAACGTATGGAAGTGAAGCTTGGAGCTTGTTGGAGGGACAAAAGTCAAGACTGAGAGCAGTGGAAATGAGTTATTTGAGAGGGGCATGTGGAGTCACATGGAGTGACAGACTGACAAATGTGGAAGTGAAGGAGCGTTGTGGTGTGGATATGGATGTGATAGGAAGCATTAAATACACTAAGGTGGTTTGGCCATGTGGAGAGGATGAAGAGCGAGAGACTGACGAGAAGAGTGTATGTGAGTGAGGTGAAGGGGGGGGAGAGCGAGGGGACGGCCAAGGATGAGATGGAGGAATGGAGTGGAGAGGTATATGAGAGAGGGAGGGGGGTGTGAGCAATGAAATGGCGGGGGACAGGGTGACATGACGGCGATTTGTTTGTGACCACCCCTTACAGGATTAAAGCATCTGGCAATTGATAGATAAATTTGAAATACGAGGTGGGTATGGGGTAGTACTAAGGGGAAACCATACAGAAGTGCTAGAACAGAATGAGTGATCGGGATAAGACAGGCATACATCCCCAACCACCACGTGCCCCTCTTCCCCTCAATGGAATCGACTAGAGATGCATCACCCTACCACATTACCCTCCTCCTGGATCAGCACTCAATGGAATCGGGGCAGGATCTGTGTTCCAGCACCTCAAGTAGGAAAGTGACGACACCCACCATGCTTGTCAGGGAAAGGATGCCCCCTGTGCTCCCTTCACCTACTGCCTTATGTAGGACTGCAACGATGCCCACCATGCTCGTCGGGGGAAGAATACCCACTGTGCCCTTTTCACCTACAGCCACCAGCAGGACTGCAACAACACCCACCGAGCTCATAAGGGAGAGAACGCCCACAGAGCTTCTCTCACCTGCAATCCCAGTGCCTAGCTGAACTGCTGCTGTGCCCACCATGCCAGTTGGGGAGGCGCCGTCCACTGTACACACCTTGCCTGTGAAGCCTAGGACATCAGGGGAAGGTTTGAGGAAAGGATGTGCCCTTCGATCACACCACCCTACAGGCAAAACCACAATGGTGCCCACTGTGCCCGCCGGGGAGGCCCCACCCACCATGCAAGCCTCATCTGCTCAATCTTCAACACCTACAGAGGGTCACGACCCTTGCTCATGTCACTCCTCCAGAGGATCAGCAGGTCATGCCCCTTGCTCACCTCACTCCTCCAGAGGCCGAGCAGGACGTCCCTCTCGCTCTCCCTGCACCACAGTGGGCAGAGCAGGCTCCCCAGTGGAGTCACTGTTGGAAGAGGTCTGGCGTGGCCCTATAGTGAGTCCTGGGGTACACTCATTACAACCAGCGCCCCTAAGTCACCAGTCACAGTCAGACTCCCAAAGGAGGTGAGACCGCAGGAAATCCCTGATGGGCTCCCTGGAAAGGAAAGAGCGCAGGCAGCCCCTGTCAGACTCCCAATGAAGGCGAAGACTGCAGACACCAGACGAAGAGGGACACCCCCAGAACTCCCAGCCGAGACCTTCATGGACAAGCCGGAGAACCGTTGTCCACCAAGGGCAGGTGCAAGGAAGCGAGCCTACTAGACCTGTTCAGCGCCAACCCCAAGGGCTGATACACTGATGGAGGCCCCTCCAGTGAAAGGCCTCCCTCTACACCACCCAGCAGCCGTCGTCCGACGATCAAGAGTAAACCAGTGGTCCCGCGCTCCTTCAGAGAACACACAACCGACGAGACACTTCCCACACCTGGGTGCCATCTGCAGTTATCTTACCAGCCCACTAGTCCCAGACTCAGATACTTATAATTCATCTAGTGTGTGTACTCTATCATATTGTATTGTGTCAAGTCACTGCATTCTTTGTGGGTAATACATGTGTAAGACTGGTTAGCCTGTGTTTTAAGCCCTGTTCTTTTGGTTGCATGCTCCAGACCCGGTCTTAGAAAGAACCCAATATCAGACTCACCTGCTCAGAGTGCAAGAAGTTGATCTCTGAGTACGTGGCATAACAATATTATTATTATTATTATTATTATTATTATTATTATTAATGTGGTAGGTGGGGGCACTCACCAGCCACTCACTTGATATAGTGCTGCTCTCAGGTGTCTGCCCTTTCCTCTCCTCCATCCTTCTTTCCTTCCATCCTCTGTTGTCTTTTGTTCCTTCATTTTTTCTTCTTCCTTCTGCCTGTGGGTGACTCTACACTGAGTGACAAGCCAAATGGTTTCCTGTACAACAGGACACCATGTACTACGCTGGGTGGTAACCATATAACCAAATTATAGCGCCTGGTGGTTTAGTGAGTAAATAAGGCACTCCAATCGGGTTGAGCCAGTGAAGGTTTATATCCAAGGGGTGGTTGGGGTTTATTGTTCATGTAATGCCATTCAGGGATGAGTGAAGCTGGTCACTCTCATCTTAAATGTCAGGACCATCTTGCCTATCCCAGGGCTCCTACGCTCCTAATG
The DNA here is from genome assembly GCF_032717465.1 of Coenobita brevimanus. Lineage (NCBI taxonomy): Eukaryota > Metazoa > Arthropoda > Malacostraca > Decapoda > Coenobitidae > Coenobita > Coenobita brevimanus. The sequence continues at coordinate 5,603,742 of NC_137026.1, read as the reverse complement.
GGGCGAAGTAGGATTGGATGATGGATGGAATATTATTATTATTATTATTATTATTATTAATTTTTGTTGCAATAGTAGTACGAGTAGTATATTCTAATAATAATAATAATAATAATAATAATAATAATAATAATAAAACAATAATAATAATAATAATAATAATAATAATAATAATAATAATAAAACAATAATAATAATAATAATAATAATAATAATAATTAATAATATAATAATAGTAATAATAATATTATGATGATGATGATGATGATGATGATGATTATTATTATAGTCATTATTATTATTTGATGATGATTAATAGTGTTATCACTGCTACTACAACAGCTGCTGCTGCTACTACTACTACTACTACTATTGCTACTACTACTACTACTACTACTACTATTGCTACTACTACTACTACTACTACTATTGCTACTACTACTACTACTATTGCTACTACTACTACTACTACTACTACTACTACTGCTGCTACTACTACTACTACTACTACTACTATTATTATTATTATTATTATTATTATTATTACCGGTATTATTATTATTATTATTATTATTATTATTATCATAAATATCATCCACTCACTCGATGTAGTGCTGCATCCATGTTAGTACACAGAGTTGTAAGCCGTGATAATTAACTACGTTGGGTGGTAACCGTACAACCAAATGACGCCTGGTGGTCTAGTGGTTTAAGGCGCCTGAACTGGATGGAATCTATGTTTCCGCCTGAGAGATGGTTGAGGTTAATTGTTCACATAATGCGACTCAGGGACGTGAGGCTGGTCACGCTACACCCCTGATGGGCAAAAAAATAAGGATGGATGATGGATGAATGACCATTCAATCGCCACACGATTTTATTCAGCTAAGTCCTCTCTCTCTTTCTCTCTCTCTCTCTGCTTCTGCTTCTATCACAGAGGTACCCGCCGAGTTAAAAGGTTTGAGGAGGCTCCCTAACACCTCTTCCATAGCGATTTATATTTTGTACATGTCTAGTGAATATTCTTTTTCACACTATCTATGCAGAGTATGACCATGTTAGAATTTATATTACACCAAGGAGGTATGTAATAAGGAAAATAAATCGCTTAGGAAAGGGTGTTAGGAGTTTCCTTACCCGAAGAGAATACAGACATTTCGATAGTCTCTTCTGATGAAGGATTTACCAGATACTGTTTGCTAGATGTGACATTATTTTATTATTATTATTATTATTATTATTATTGCTGTTGTTATTTTTCTTCTTCTTCTTCTTCTTCTTCTTATTGTTGTTGTTGTTGTTATTATTATTATTATTATTATTATTATTTTTATTATTATTATCATTCCTGTTGTTATTATTATTATTATTAGTATTATTATTATTATTACTATCATTATTATTATTATTATTATTATTATTATTGGCAGAACTGGAGCAGATGGACAGATAAATATAGACAGATAAACAGATAGATAGAGCCACTTTTAAAACATTACTTCAGTACTTAATGCTGTTACGTAAGGCAGTTCTGCGAATCTCCTTGGTTACTAGTCTCAAGATAGATATAGAGACAGACAAATTTAAAATAATAAGAACACCTAGTATTAATTTTGACGTATAGGTGGAATAATCTCCTTGGTTCCTAGACAGATATAGATAGATAGATAAATAGGTAGATAAAGAGACAGAGAGAGTCAAATAAAAACAATAAAACCAAGTATTAATTTTCCTGGTACTGAATATACTTCTTATTATAATCTCCTTGGTTACTAGACAAGCATAGATAGATAGATAGACAGACAGATAGATAGATAGATAGATAGATAGATACATTAATAACAAAATCAAGTATTACTTTTCCTCGTACTGAATATATTTCCTATTATTATCTCCTTTGTTACTAGATAGATAAATAGATAGATGGATGGATAGATAGACAGATAGATAGATAGATGGACGAGTTACATTTAAACCTAATAAGACTCATAATTGATTTTGTCAAACTTTTTTATACTAGAGTCTCCTTGATTACTAGTCATGAAAGACAGATAGATAGATAGACAGATAGATAATCCTTAATGACCTAGAGCAGCTTGTACAGCACCCTACACGTATCCCAGACCGCCTTGGAGAGAGTTGCAACATACTTGACCTCTTCCTTACAACTAATCCTTCTGCTTACACTGTTAATCTTTTCTCTCCGTTGGGCTCCTCCGATTACAACCTCCGGTATGGCCTGTGGACCCTCCAGGGAAACGTCGTCTGTGGCATTTTGGAGCCCCGGATTGGGAGGCCCTCAGGCAGTACTTCTTTGATTTTCCCTGGAATGATTATTGCGTCCATGGCCGGAAGCCATCTGAGTGTACCTTGTGCATTACGGAGGTTATTCTCACGGGCACAGAAGCATACATTCCTTTCTCGTATCCTTAGTCTAACGCAAGAAAGCCTTGGTTTAATCACGTTTGTTCTAATGCTGTCTGCAACAAGGAGAAGGCCTACAAAAGGTACCGGAGCCAACCCACCCCTGAATCACATCATCTTTACATTTCTGCTCGGAATCGTGCTAAGTCTATTCTTCGCTCTGCTAAAAATAATTTCATCTGTACTAAATGCTCTCAACTCTCCAACTCGAATTCTTTCCGCTACTTCTGGCACCTTCCCAAAAACCTTTCTAACAACTTTACCTCATCATCCTTCCCTCCTCTTTTCTACTCTGATGGTTCTGTACCAATTTCTTCTACTGATAAATAAGATCTCTTCGCTCAGACTTTCTCCTCCAATTCCACCTTAGACGATTCCGGTGCTGTTCCTCCATCACCTCCCCCCTCTGACTTCCTTATGGCTGACATTAAAATTTCTTCAGCTGATGTATTTTCTGCCATCAGTGGCCTCAATACTAACAAGGCATATCGGCCTGATGGAGTCCCTCCTGTTGTTCTCAAGAACTGTGCTTCTGTGCTTACGCCCTGCCTAGGCAAACTCTCTCGCTTTTATCTGTCAACTTGTACCTTTCCTTCTTGCTGGCAGTTTGCTTTCATTCAGCCAATCCCAAAGAAGGGTGACCACTCCCAACCCTGCAACTATCGTCCAATTGCTTTAACGTCCTATATTTCAAAAGTTTTTGAGTCAGTTTTCAACAGAAAAATTTTTAAGCATCTTTCCTATCACAACCTTCTTTCCGATCGTCAGTATGGGTTCCGTCAGGGACGCTCCACTGGCAATCTTCTCACCTACCTTTCAGACTCCTGGTCATCCTCCTTTCGGGACTTTGGCGAAAGCTTTGCCATAGCACTTGATATCTCTAAGGCTTTCGATCGAGTCTGGCATAAATCTTTAATTTCCAAACTGCCCTCTTACGGTTTATATCCTTCTATCTGTGCCTTCATTGCTAGCTTCCTTTCTGGTCGTTCTATAGCCGCTGTTGTAGACGGCCATCGTTCTTCTCCTAGATCTATCAATAGTGGTGTTCCTCAGGGCTCTGTCTTATCACCAACTCTCTTCCTTTTATTGATCAATGACCTTCTAAGCTGTACATCTAACCCTATCCACTCATACGCTGATGACTCCACCCTTCGCCTTTCCATTCGGTTCCTGCAACGTCCATCTCAGCAGTTACTTCAACAGACAAGGGATGAGGCTATGGCACACCTAATGTCTGACTTGGCTCGTATCTCTGACTGGGGTAAAAATAATCTGGTTGTTTTTAATGCATCAAAGACTCAGTTCTTACACCTATCAACCCGACAAAATCTTCCACAGGTATACCCACTAATGTTTAATAATATTCAGCTTAATCCTGCATCATCCTTGAACATGCTTGGGGTTTCATTTACTCGGGACTTATCTTGGAAAGATCATATTACATCTCTTGTAAAATCTGCTTCCAAGAGATTAGATGTGCTAAGCCGACTCCTTTCTTTCTTTACCCCTGCACAATTGTGGACTCTATACAGGGGTTTTATCCGCCCCTGTGTGGAGTACAACTCTCATGTGTGGTGAGGCTCCCCACATACAGCTCTTCTCAATAGGGTGGAGTCAAAGGCATTTCGTCTCATTAACTCTCTTCTTCTTACTGACTCCCTTCAACCTCTGTTTCTTCGCCGCACTTTTGCATCTTTATCTCTTTTCTATCGCCGCTTTAATGGTCAACTCTCTAATGCAAGAGTTAACCGTTTCTCCCAGTCCCTCATTTATGCAACAGTCAACTCTGGAACTGTCTGCCTCTGTCTGTATTTCCTGCTGCCTATAATCTCCAGTCTTTCAAACGCAGTGTGTCCAGGGATCTCGAAACGATCGGATCTTGAATTTGGCTCTCTATTGTATTTTGTTTTTCTCTTGGAGGGAATTGCTATTGCGAGCTCATAGCCTTTTGTTCCTTCTTCCTCGCATAAAAAATAAATAAAAAATAAATAGATATAGATAGATAGATGGATAGATAGACACAGGTAGGTAGGTAGCCAGGTAGGTCGGTAGGTAAGAGTGTACAGTAAGTAGGCAGGTAGGTAGGTCGGTAGGTAAGAATGTAGGAAGGAAGGAAGGTAGGTAGGTCGGTAATGTAGGAAGGAAGGAAGGTAGGTAGGTAGGTAGGTAAATCGGCAGGTAGGTAGGTAGGTAGGTAAGTCGGCAGGTAGGTAGGTCGGTAGGTAGGTAGGTAGGCATGTCAGTAGAAGGGTAGGTAGTAGGTAGGTAGGTCGGTAGGAGGGTAGGTAGTAGGTAGATAGGTTGGTAGGTAGGTCGGTAGGAGGGTAGGTAGTAGGTAGGTAGGTAGGTAGGTAGGTAGGTAGGTGGGTAGGTAGGTGAGTGAGAGGGCAGGTAGGTAGGCAGGTAGGAGGGTAGGTAGGTAGGTAGGTAGGTAGGTAGGAAGGAAGGTAAGTAGGTAGGTAGGCAGGTAAATCAGTAGGTAGGTAGGTAGGTACGAAGGTAGGTAGATAGGTAGGAAGGAAGGTAGGTAGGTAGGTAGGTTGGTAGGAGGGTAGGTAGTATGTAGGTAGGCAGGTAGGTAAGTAAACAGTTATTTATTTCTTCCTTTCCATTCCAATGTCCTTCACATGTAACCACCTGCCTTGCCTCCCATCACCCTGTCTATTACAAGTACTGACTCTATCTACCTGTGTATCTATCTGCACCCTTCTATCTACCTGTCTGTCAATACGGGGCCATCTATCTGTGTCTATTTATTTATCTATCTATCTACCTATCTGTCTATCTGTTTATCTATCTATCTACCTATCTATCTAACTACCTATCTGTTTCTTACTTTCAGTTAAAATGTCCCTTCCCTTCTATCCATTACAAGTGCTGAGTCTGTCTATCTGTGTATCTATCTGCAGCTTTCTATCTATCATCAGTCTATGTGGAGCCGTCTATCTATCTATCTACTTCTATCAAAATTTCCCATCCATGTCACCAGCTCCCTTCGCTTCCTGGCGAGTTTATCTATCATCTATCTATCTGCACCCTTCTATGTGCGTATCTATCTGGACCTATTTGTCGATCTGTGTATCTATCTGGACCTATATATCTATCTGTGTATCTGTTTAGACCTATTTATATATCTGTGTATCTATCTGGACCTACTTATCTATCTGAGTATCTATCTGGCTCTGTTTATGACTATCTATCTGGATCTATTTATCTATCTGTGTATCTATTGGACCTATTTATCTATCTGTGTATCTATTGGACCTATCTATCTATCTGTGTATCTCTCTGGACCTATTTATCTGTGAATCTATCTGGACCTATTTATCTATCTGTGTATCTGTCTGGACCTATCTATCTATCTGGACCTATTTATCTGTGTATCTGTCTGTTCCTATTTATCTATCTGTGTATCTACGAGTATCTATCCTTCACACGTCACCACCTCCCTCACCCCAATATTGCAGCTTTATATCTATCAGTCTATCTATCTATTTATCTGCAACCTTTTATCTTTTTTCAGCTATTTATCTATGTGTGTAACATTAAACAGGCGGAAGCTATAAGTAAATGTTTGTAGTAGTCGATGGTGTGCTCCTTCCAATACTCGACGTAATCACTGTTACATTACACACTGTGTTATAGGTCATTACCATTAGTTACTACTAATACCCTATGTGTGATAATAGCAAAGTGTTGCTGATAAGTAAAACACAGGATCAGTATTATCTTGGTTACTGATGTCTTCATACGTGAAATGGGATAACGTTGGGCAACAGGGACTGGATGACAGCTTGTCTGGAGGTTAAACTGCCTAAGCTGGTCAAGCCGAGGCCACGACGTGGTTGCTGGCATTACCAAAGGTCACGCCATTCATTCCTGCTGATATAATTATAAGTATCAAGGTCAATTTCATACACAGGATAGCCAACAGTAGAATGAGCTGCGTGGTGTGCTGACCCCGCGCACACCATACAACCAAGGCCGGATTACCAAGTATAGGCAAAATGGGCAACTGCCTACCAGGCCATGGCCTGTCACAGGCCATTCGGACTTCCAGAGAGGAATAAATATACGGTTTGGGCGTTCAAATAAGTGCCATCACCCATCAGGCCATCAAAACAGGCAATTATAGGCCATGCCAACATTTCACTGGAAATAACAAAAAAAAAAAAAAAAAACTATGTTGCAGGCCAACCGTCTGCATTGCCTACCAGGCCACGGCATGGTTAATCCGGCGCTGTATACAACCAACCCCCTCCACCCCTTGCCTCAGCCACTTATCGCCACTCACTCCAGCAAGAGACCCGCCACCACCTGATAACAATATCAGGAATATAACTTTGCCTTATATAGTTACAACTGCAATAGGGTGTAATTTGCGATTCACACGTTTATAACACGACGTATTTTGAAAATGGTAACCAGTAACGAAATTGGCCGAATGGATGATCGGCATAGTAACCAAACAAACTTGTCTCAGTTGCAGCTTACGCTAATCAACATTATCGTGCCATACAACAGATAATTCAGTTTCTTCATTTTCAGCGAGAACATTTTCAACAAAGGTTTGACGAGTTACAGTTCACACTGGTCAACAGTTCACACTTATAGCAACGTAATAGACGTAGAGGTCAGGTTAACATTATGATTATTATTTGCTTTTCAACTTGTGTTCCATGTCTGTTACTATTTTCCTCTGTGTGGCCATGGTTTTTCCAGTTAACTGTCGTCATACAAAACGTCAATTGCCTCAGAGAGGGAAGGATGTTAAAATGGACAAACTGTTTTGGCTATGCAAATATTTAATAAGGAAGACTAACTGACTACCGGTATATTTAAGAACACATTTTACAACGATATGAAACAATGGGTCAGACATTGGATTTATATGATAATGGAATGTTGTGGGTAAATGAGGGAGTGATAAGGTAACCCTGTCAACATCGAGTAGGACCACCCACCACCTTTGCTATCGTCCTGTTCCAGTTGCCTTACAATAACATGTGGTATAGTGACAATAGTGAATGTTTTACTAGAGATATGGTGTTCTAACCTGACTTACCCTGCAGAGTTAATGACTACATTCAAACTAATGTATTATAATCCGCTATTGCACTGCATATCTGACTGAATAACATTTAGAAAATATGGCATTACTGTGTACTGATCATTAAATGCTTATTTGCCATATAAATATCACTATTATATGGCGCAGTGGACAATACTGTAATGCACACTTCATGGTGATAAAGTCGTGTTTATAAGCATCGGTGGAAAACACACACACACACACACACACACACACACACACACACACACACACACTATCCACCCCGGACAGAGCCGTCGACCCCTGGCCATCTCCCTCTCCCCATGCCCCCACCACAACGTGTGACGGCCAGCTACCGTCCCACACACCACCGACCACTACAAATATCTACTAATAGCTTCCGACTGTTTAATGTTACACACTGACTGGATACAACCGTCAAAATGATAAATTGTATGATTACAAACCTCCCTATCATACGAATATGTTACTATTTTATATCACCCTGTGTTCAGATCATGGTGTATGAATAACTATACTATGGAGTAAAACACTGTGTAATGTGTTTTTATTCGTTATCTTAACCCGAGATGTCCCGACGACGTATGGATACCTCGCCACGTTTTGTCACGGTGACACTCGACGACGTACCCATACATTTTGCAATTGCAAGGTCCGTCATTTGCACATTTTTCAAAACTCGCGCTTGATTTTTGGTACTTAGGCACAGGACACCTTCCACAATCTGCCACCAGGCGGGGACACTCCCCAACCCTGCGTGACCTGCACGCTCCCTTGTCTCGGTCACTCACCTGTTAGCAGTGACCCTGAACAGACATGGCGCGCCGAGGTCTCTGACACTGAAATTCAAGCCGCCTGGATGCCTTCACTGGCGACAGTGATTTCCCACTTCATGACGACATGACTGACAAGGATTACGTGCTTCCCGAGGACGAAACAAGCAGCAGTGACGAGGAAATACTGTCTCCAAGGAAGCAGCAATTCGTGACGTATCGTGAGGCTAGAGAAGGCCAGCCTGGACCCCAACCATGTGCACGCACCTCTCTCCAGCCCCGAATGGAAAGGAAGGGCGAGGGCGAGGGCGAGGGCGAGGACGAGGAGAGTGAGCAGAATGTTGAGTCTCAGTACTTACTCAAGATTAAATTTCTGCCCACATAGAGACTGAATGAGTCAAGATACCCACTATGCGCAATTTACAGTCTTAACAAACTATGTATTAAGAACCTAACTTGCATTAAATATAACAGAAATTAAATAATATAGGACCACTGAAATGGTGGGTTGCCATCACATGCCATCAATGATATTTTAATTTCCATTTATGATAAATATAAGCAACTCATGCTACGTTATACATACGTGTTCTATTTGTATTATTTATATTACGATATCTGATATTACTGTGATTCACTGTAGCACCAGTCGAACAGGGCAGTACTCCCGAGGTGGATGGCAAGCTGGTGATAGGGAGAGCTGGAGCTCCCGTTTCACCAGCCCTCAGGACTTGATCCTGACCATCCCCCTTTGCTGAACATTTTCAGTGCATTCATTTATACAGAGAGTAGGCCAGCATGCTCTCATAATACCTCTACCTTCAACTGTCTACACTACACTACATGCACATAAGATATCACACCTTCTATTCACTCTCTTTAGTAATGGCCACTGCAATCTTACCTTCAAAAGAGGCGGTACCTCAGATTGCCACCACCGGCAGGGTAGGGCTGGCGGCACAGGGTCCTCCCGGTCGCCATCAAGTGACTGTGCTGGCAGCGACTTGTGCGATTTCAGGCCATGCTCGTCAGAGGAGAAATGAAAATGCCGCCTTATTCTTCATCAACATCCGTGGGCTTAGTACCAACTTGAATTCAGTCCATTTTTTCCTACAGTCCATATCCCCTCTGGCCCTGTTCCTCACAGAACCACAAATCTCACCGTCTACTGAAATATCCCCATGTTGTTTTCCTGGTTACCATCTCCTCACAAACTTCCATAATAAGGGTGGCACCTGTTGTTATATCAAATCCCAATATGCAGTTGACACCATTTTAAACTTCACTTCACGCAGTTTTGATTACTCGCTGTATAAACTAAACAATCAAAATATTACCAAATATATTTGTGTGGCCTATCGCTCTCCCAATGCTTCTTCTGAACCCAGTGTATTTGATTCCATTTCCACACAGTTGAGTAACCTTAATCTTGCCCTTAACACCGAAATTACCATTTTGGGTGATTTTAACATACATAATGTTGAATGGTTATTGCATTCTGCCAGGACTGACGATGCTGGTCTAGAGTGCAAGCTGTTTGCAGAATCGTTTAGTCTCACGCAGCTGGTAAAGCAACCAACCAGAATACCAGATAATCCTGACCATAATGCCTATCTTTTGGATCTGTTCCTGACAAATAATCCAGATCAGTACAGGATAGAGATATTGTCTCCAGTTGGATCCTCTGACCACAATATCATCAAAGCCTCATTACTTAGCCCCCCAAAACGTCCCCATTCTGAACCTGTCTGGGTGACCCGATGGCACTTTGATAGGGCAAACTGTGATGAATTTAGAAATAATCTTGCTGACATTCCATGGCAGTCTTTCTTCTCTAGTGATGTCAATTCTACCCAGTCCCACATTTGCAACTTCATCCTAGCTGGTATGGATTTATTCATACCAAGTCAACAGTTCACTGAGAGATCGAACTCTCCAAAATGGTTTGATAGCAACTGTGCCAGAGCAACAGCCCAAAAGTCATCAGCATATAACTATTACTTGAAATCAAAAACATCTGAATCACTCTCTCAATTTAAAATTGCTAGAAACCATCCAAAAGCTGTACTAAATCTTGCTAAATCAAACTTTCTTCAAAACCAAGCATCAAAACTACTTAACAAACCTAATGACAGTAGAATATTCTGGTCAACTCTCAGTTCTTTCAATAATAACTTTAACAAGTCATCATCCATTCCCCCACTAAAATCTCCAGATGGCAACATTAAAAATGACCCGCGTGGGAAAGCAGATATCTTTGCCAGTACATTTGCCAGAAATTCTACTTTAGAGGAAGCCAGCCAGAATGTCCCAGCATTAGAACTTGCCTCTCCCGACATTGTTCCACTTAAGATACAGACAATGTACGTGAAATCCATCCTAGACAATTTACCTACCAACAAAGCTCCAGGCCCACATGGAATCCCACCAATTGTTTTGAAAAAGTGTACCTCAGAACTTGCCTCTGTTCTTGCAAATTATTCAGACTATGCATTCCCTAATTCATGGAAAAAAGCCAATATCCACCCAGTTCCAAAGAAAGGAATTTCCTCTGACCCCTCTGATTACAGACCAATAGCTGTCACATCTTCTCTTGGTAAGGTTTTTGAAACTGTAATTAATAAGCACATAGTTAAACATCTTGAATCCAACAACTTAATTAATGATAGACAATATGGTTTTCGCCAAGAAAGATCCACCATTGACATACTCAATCTCCTCACTCATACCATCCATCAATCAGTTGACCTACATGGTGAAAGTCATGCAGTAGCCCTGGATATTTTTAAAGCTTTTGACAGAGTGTGGCACCGTTCCCTGTTGTCCAAACTCCCTTGCTATGGACTAAACTCTTTTGTTCCTTTGATTTCCTCATATCTCAGCAACAGAAAAATAAGAGTAAAAGTAGATGGTGTATATTCCAATTTCCACTCAGTTAACACCGGCGTGCTGCAGGGATCAGTTCTGGCACCAACCCTGTTCCTCGTTCATATTAATGATCTCTTATCTGTCACCCACAATCCCATCCATTCATATGCAGATGACTCAACACTTCATAGTTCATTCACACTCAGACATCCATTTGCAAAGTCTGATATCTCTAACTCTCACCTCAGTACAGCCATCTCTTTAAATCAAGACTTATCAACGATCAGTGAATGGGGACAAAACAACCTTGTCTCATTTAATGCTAGTAA